>NC_092281.1:38860874-38928105 GCF_036320965.1 Panulirus ornatus
CAGATATTAATTTCATCACTATTTAAATTACTGTATTTCTCTAAATTACAAAAGAGACTATGTGACATCTACACAGATGGCTTCCCTGTTAGAGCAAACAAAACTTAATCCAGAGCCTAATGCACACAAGGAATCTTTATCTAGTTGTTTATCAGACAGGTTTATCACAAAAGAAGGGTTTGTGTTCTTAGTCCAGTCGCTGTTATTAATAAGATGGTCCAACTTACAATTTAGTGTCATTTTGTAGCCTATTGCTTTCATTCCTTAATCTATCATAGCAATAGTCCAACATCCGGTTCTTCCAATATGTCGGTATTGCCATTTGAAAGGCAAGTTTCTTCTCTCTTGTAATGCGAAAAGTCTCCTACATTGCAAGTTTCTTTAATTCAATGTGTTTCTTTAAAATGACGTTTTGGAATTGATGAAATGGTCGACCAGACAGCTGCAACAATCGTTGAGGTAGGACACATCTTGGCATCACTTATTCATCAAGGCATTTCCTTTCCAATATATATATATATATATATATATATATATATATATATATATATATATATATATATATATATATATATATATATATATATATATATATATATATATATATATATATATATATATATATATATACATATATATGTATATATATATATATATATATATATATATATATATATATATATATATATATATATATATATATATATATATATATATATATATATATATGTATATATATATATATGTATATATTCTTTCATACTATTTGCCATTTCCCAGAGAACTGGGCCTTATAGGGATTATCCTCACCTGACCCCCTTCTCTGTTCCTTCTTTTGGAAAATTAAAAAAAAACAAGAGAGGGGAGGATTTCCAGCCACCCGCTCCTTCCCCTTTTAGTCGCCTTCTACGACACGCAGGGAATACGTGGGAAGTATTCTTTCTCCCCTATCCCCAGGGATAATATATATATATATATATATATATATATATATATATATATATATATATATATATATATATATATATATATATATATATATATATATATATATATATATATATATATATACATATATATATGTGTGTGTGTGTGTGTGTGTGTGTGTGTGTGTGTGTGTGTGTGTGTGTGCACGGATAAACTTTAAGGCTAGCCGGGGTATACTGGTGATGCCTTTGACCTAAAATGTAAGTTCAATTGAGCCCGTAGGCCGACCCTGCACGTAGCTTGAATCCTTTTGTGTTCACTATAATCTTCTTTACTATATCTCCTCTCCTTAATCCCTTTATCTTCAATATGCAAGGCCTATTATAATCTTTACTACAACCTCATCTTCATATGACCTTATCTTGACTAAGCTGGTTTCAAGGAAGGCTTTAGATTTTTCCGGTCACACAAACAACGTACTTACACGGGGCTCCACGAGTGTAAACCTCCCTCCTAATACATTGCAAATAGATGATTACACACACCTACACACCACCACCACTAACAATACACAGAGAAATAACCTCTTCGGTTGCCTTGGGATCCGCCCTTGAACGTAGTTTGGAGGATTTGGGGGATCAGGTCAATAAGGTTAAGTTCACTACAACCTCATATTCACCAACGTGTATCTTCACTATTAGCTTATTTTCACTTAATGATATCTTTGCTATACCCTCTTCTTCACTACACCGTTATTTCTACCATACCATCATCCTTGCACTCCCTGATGTTCACTAAAAGTAGTTCTTATCTTCACTACATAATCATTTTGAATAAACTTTACTCTTTGATAACCCTTATCTCTACTACATTCGTATCTTCACTACATTCGTATCTTCACTACAACCTATCTTGACAATATCCTTATCATCACTATACTCTTCTTCACTACACTCTCATCTTAACATCATCCTTCTGTTTACCGAACTTAGTTCAAAGTCTGACTTGAATGTAGCTTTGTAAAGTTTGTGTTCCTCATTGTGTTACCTCCTTATTATCATTGTAAAGGCAATTGTCACCTCTACCTAACTAAACCCTCATCGTCACTACACTCTCATCATTATCATTACTTCTTGATGTTCAATACAAAATTTTAACATATACGTTTATCTTCACTACAGAATAATTTTCATTGCACCTTAATCTTCATTACTCCTTGTTTCAGCTATATCCGTATCTTCCATTCATTCTTATATCTTATATTAGTTACATCTTTACAATATTTTTATGTCTTCTCTGTTCCGTCTTTTGAAAAATTGAAAATGAGAGTAAAGGATTTCCGGCCTTCTGCTCCCTACCCTTTTAGTCGCCTTGTACGACACGCAGGGAATACGTGGCAAGTATACTTTCTTCCCTATCCCCAGGGATAACAGCATCTGGTGTTCCCAGACGGTCACCCATCCAAGTACTGACCAGACCCAACGTTGCTTAACTTGACTGATCAAACGATATATATATATATATATATATATATATATATATATATATATATATATATATATATATATATAACACTGAAAACAATGAATTTCCCAAATAAAAATGGAAGCGCCGGGGTTTGAACCCGGGTCCTCTCGCATGCCAAGCGAGTGCTCTACCACTGAGCTACGCCCCCAAGAACATATTTTGTGACATAGTATTATATGAAGTACTGAGATTACCACGGCAAAATAGTGTTTGACCGACCGTTGCCGATTAGCCGGCAAAATAACCACAGGGTAAATCTCCATGTTGCTGTCGTGTTTTCCTCTCAATTTTCCACGAAGAAATGAGTTTTACTTTTTTATTTCGTTGCAATAGACTGGAACTAAGCAATAGACTGGAACTAAGCAATAGACTGGAACAAAGCAATAGACTGGAACTAAGCTGACCTGGTATGAGGTCAGAGCCCTCCTTATCATCCCTGCTAACTACCGGAAGCAGATTAAGTCGTTCCACAACCGATGTCCGGCCCATGTTAACCCTGATGTGCCCAGCAGTTGGAGGAGGATCGCCAGAAGCTTCTGGAAGATTTCAAGGACGTCTTGGTGGACCTGACCCTTTCAGATAAGGTCGAAAACCTCAATTCATTGTGAAGATCTTCACTATAACGTTGGACGAACATACTGAATGTTGCACACATGTGATGCGGACAAAATGAAAAAAGATAAAGACAAAAATTATGTCTGGTGTGGGTCTCGAACCCACGACCTTGAGTGTGTGAGACTCACGCTCTACCACTGAGCTAACCAGACAACAGAAAAATACGTCTGTTTCTTCAATTTGAATTAATGAAAATCTTTGCGAGGCAGCGTTAAGAAAAGAGAGATGTCTTTGACGAAATTTACTTGTTTGGCTCCTTTTGTTCTTCAGTATCGAAAGTAAACATACTGAAGGATATATATATATATATATATATATATATATATATATATATATATATATATATATATATATATATATATATATATATATATATATTATTATTATTTTTTTTATTATACTTTGTCGCTGTCTCCCGCAGTTGCGAGGTAGCGCAAGGAAACAGACGAAAGAAATGGCCCAACCCCCCCCATACACATGTATATACATACGTCCACACACGCAAATATACATACCTACACAGCTTTCCATGGTTTACCCCAGACGCTTCACATGCCTTGATTCAATCCACTGACAGCCCGTCAACCCCGGTATACCACATCGCTCCAATTCACTCTATTCCTTGCCCTCCTTTCACCCTCCTGCATGTTCAGGCCCCGATCACACAAAATCTTTTTCACTCCATCGCAATTTTGCACGTGATCAAGTATATTCTTATGAGTTCACAGGGAAAATAAACACGATAAGTTCCCAAGTGCACTTTCGTGTAAAACTCACATCATCAGGGGAGACACAAGAGAGAAATATAACAGTCAGTTGATATACAACGAAGAAACGTAGCTAGGACGCCATATGGTAAACATGTGATTGTCCAAGACAGACAACAAGCGTATCATAAACTTATTATGTGGACAAGAAGGTGAATTGTTTACAAATTTTATCAACATTAAAGTTATCCAATTTGTATAGACCATCACTAATATTAAGATTATAATTCTTTGTGTATTCAGTAATAGAAGATTCAATTATATTTTTCGTGGTACTTGAGTTAGAGTTAAAAACTGAGATGGCATTATTAACTCTAATTCCAGTATCACGAGAAATATCATTGAATCTTCTATCATTAAATACACAAAGAATTATAAACCTTAAAGCAACATGGCGGTCAAAAATAAGCTTTAGGAATGAAGTTTATGAATGGAATATCAGTGAGACGATCCAAATGACGAATGAATGAGAGCGTAGTCAACATACAATATAAAAGGACATATTATGAATGGCAGCCAGGCAAGTAACGGCCCAACTGAATGGAAGGATTTAAAAGTTCGCGTTATATGACGAATTTTGATAGATTATTCAAATTTCCATTCCAGTTATGAAACGTAATGGTTGTGTTCAGTTCTAGAGACAAAGTTTAAAGATTTGTGTTTCAAAGATGAACCACAAAGGATATCGTTAAATTAACTGACATTAAAATTTGTCAATTAAGTAAATCATTTTGTACAATAGCTGTAATTTGACAGAGTTAAAAGTTCGCATTTTCATTACAATTCTAATTCAAAAGTTTGAGATTCAATGATGGTTTGCACAAGCTTAACGTACATTCAAGTTTTGTGTTTATATGACGTATCTTAAAGGACTCTGGTAAAATAACGCAGCTGGAAGGTTTACGTTCAAATGATGGTGTTTAAATGTTGATTGATGAATGGTAGATTTAAATGGATAGATTTTAAGTTCGCGTTTTCATGAGCGACCTTAAACCTTGTGGTTGAATGTCACAGTTTAAAGGTTGGTATGTACAATGTTGACCAGATGGCGGTAGTGTGTAGACACAGCCATACCAGGTCGTATTTATCATCATTAAAGTCACCTTCCTTACTTACTTATGGCGGCGATGAAATTCACTGGTTCTTGATTCTGCACCAATTAACCTATCAGATAATGGTACAATGTTTGCCTGGTGTTGCATATATCACGTCTGTTGTTGAAACACAAGAATGCCAGGTGACTTTGGGAGTGGATGATAATGTAAAGATCAATATAAATGTGGGAAATCTTGAACCGCCATCACCAGACACAACACATGTTTGGATCTGGCGGGGGGAGGGACTTGCCTGTGACGTCACGATGCCCCGCCTCCAGCCTGGCGCCGCTCTGTGTGTGTGTGTGTGTGTGTGTGTGTGTGTGTGTGTGTGTGTGTGTACTACTTTAATCATTATCACGTGAGTCTTTTGAGGAAGGATTTGTACACTCGTGTTGCCCCGTCTCTTAACCTTGTAAGTGTAAAATATGTTTTCACTCCTATGTGCGCTCACACACACACACACACACACACACACACACACACACACACACATAACATATAATATTATCTAGTATTTACTTCAGACGGATATCTTACACCTTGATTATAAAAGCCAAAGAAAAATTTATAAAAACATATACATATATTTACACGTGTAGATATATGTTATGTATTGAAATGTGGCGGTAAAATTCCTTATATATTAACAAACGTGATTGAGGACTTAAAGAATCTGGTCCAAACATAATGGTTATTGTGATAAATGATTTATTTATGGTAAATATGTATTGTGTTGCATTATAATGGTTGTTCAGAACCAAGGTTCTTAAACCTGAATCAGTGAAATACTATCACAAATAGAAAACCTGTTAAACATGAACCTTTATAGTGACTAACCATACAATATATTTTCCTCTGGGTATGTAAAATAAAATACAGTACAGGGAGCTAGTTTGAGGAAGAGTATTTCATATTTTAACAAAATATTTACCTCTAATAGCGTCCCTTATCTTTCGTCATCATTTCTTATGTTTCCTATCAACAAATGTCTTTTATGTAACATAAAAATTCTGTCTAGGTATTTGATTAATGTTGTCCAAGGATGAGCTACATGGCACACGTGGTCAGGTCACAGTGGTGGTGGTCAGGTCAGTGGGCGGTGTGTGTGTGTGTGTGTGTGTGTGTGTGTGTAGCCCCTGGGTTCATGTTGGCCACAGCCACCCACCGGCCGGTGGTCAGGTCAGTGGGCGGTGTGTGTGTGTGTGTGTGTGTGTGTGTGTGTGTAGTCCCTGGGTTCATGTTGGCCACAGCCACCCACCCACCGGCCGGGTGGGCTGGCGGTAGTTTATAACTAAGACTGGTAGTTTCACATGCCACTTGGAGTGTCCCTCACTACAGAACTTGAGCAGCTCTTATCCTGAGGTGGAGCAGTTGATCCTCTCCACCAGGCTGGTACACTTGGTCTGCACCAGGTGGCTCCCTCCTGGTCATCCTGAGTGGTTGGTTGCTGTGTGGGATTTAATGACCACTGACTTGTGAAGGTCATTAGGCCAGCCATCATTTTATCATCTGATAAAACATGAATCAACGTCAAATATTACATGATCCACCTAAACTATTGAGAATGATGAAGTCTGATATTGTTACGTTACGTCATCCAATCTTGCCACTCACATGTTACGGTAATCACGACTACATACATAGTGTTGTTACGACTGATATTACTGTATGTACTGTAGTAACGTACTGTGTTTATGTGGATAACATGTGGACGTCAGAGGAGGCAAGAGCATCATCAGAGACAAATTCTCTATTCTATGTTGTATCCTCAATTTTGTCTGCGGTGATCGACACACTTTATCCCCCAAGATATTATCTTGCTGTTTCTTTCCATCATTCTTTAGTATTAAAGATTTTGTTCTCTCAAGCAAGATAGAATTTATCAATAATTTTTAATGTCATCTTGGGTCCAGGTAATGTTAGGTAGCGGTCATACAAGTTGTCCATGACCTTCATCATGTGGGTTGGGAAGGAGTCAGGAGGTGTGGCGTTGTACTCGGTGTACCACTTGCCAAGTTGGTCAGTGTGTATACCATGGAAGTTGCAGGGGAATCATCAGTCTGTATGTTAACAATTAGGTTGAGCAAATAACACTTGGCCTCAGTGAAGGTAGAATGTTTTCCCACCAGACTGCATCCATTAATACGACTTAGATCAGAAGATCTAGCCTTAGGTAATTTGTTAGATCGAGATTATCAAAGCCTTTCATCATTTTTAATCTTTGTACTTCGTGACCATCTCTGTTTTAAGTTGTTACGTTGACGTATGATAAATCTAATATGGAGAACAAATTTAGGAGGAAACCTGGCAAAGCTACATATGAGTGATTTTACCGTTTGCAAGTAAACTACGATTTTGTAAAAACGAATAGCATCTATGTTGTGTATAGAAAACGTAACTCCTTAGCTGCATTCTCTATGAATGTCATCAAAAGTAAAACATAGACAAGGGAAGGAATGAGGCTTGACGATACGAAACATCACTCAATCGTGTCCTGCCTGCCCAGACCCTCCCTCGCCACACCACTGGCCATAACTTCATCAACACATTGCTTACTCCGTCAAGGTCATCCACACATTTTGCCTGGCTTGAACAACCGCTTGGCATTCATGAACCGCTGAATGTTTACACTTTCTGATTATCTGTAGTAGCTGATGCAGTTGCAAGATAGACTATTAAACCATTTTCTTACAATACTCGCTGGTAAGGAGACAATTTTCACAAAACACAGAGGTAACACTGCCTAAGAAACGGGCTTAAGAACAATTGTACGAACATAGGGTCACATTGGTACATCCACAAGGCACCAGGATGATGGGTGTAGGGAGTAAACCTACCACAGACCATCATTAATTATGAAGAGTTGACAATGGTTACCTCCAGCCATAATCTATAAATCAATAGACAAATGTTAATGCAAACAAAGCAAGAATTAAACAAGCAGGAAACACAATCCAATGTACCATTTAACGGTAGTTATGTCAAGTTGTCGCATCTGTTGATTACCTGACGTGGTCTTACGTCTCACCTTTAGTAACGTCTGCGAATTTCGTTGTAGTGAAACTCATGCGACCCGAGAGTCAATGTTAGTGATACACAAGAGAAAGAAATATAACTCCGAAGGTATAAAACAGTTGTGGACACACCAAACGCTTGACAAATATTCCTTAGTAGATGACAGAAAACACAAAGAGATCGTCCTTGTAAACTTATGATGAGGTTTGCTTGAAGAGCCTCCCTTCGTCATCGTCGTCCACAGGCGCCCTTTGTTGGAGTGGGTGTGGCGTGGACACAGTACTGGGACCTTCATGATAAATTATCTACAACGTTCCAGGTGTCCACATATCAGGGATATGACTGTGTACAACGGTGGCTGGGGTTAAAGTCACTGGATCATATATAAAACATACAAAGGTTAACATTGATTCTCTCAAGATTTCAAGGCAATGAAAGGTTTGTGGTGCAGTCTTTATGACTGAAGGTCATATTTAGATAGAGATTTATCAAATGGATATTACATCAACGTCACAGTAGCCACTCCGGCCACTGTATTACTAACACAAGGGTTAACTGTAGTCATACAATACAAATACTAAAACTTAGTATTATTTTCTTGTTTTAGTTTTATAACCGAGAGAAACATGAAGTGTAAACAGACGGTGTATCGCCATACCTTCCTCCATCCAGTCATTATGAGGCTTCAGCGTAAGGTGGTGGTTGACGAGCGGAGGCAGACTCGTCCACATTATTATCTGCTGCTATTGGACGTCCCCAGTGTCCAGGTGCAGCCAGGGTCGTCATCATGTTGGACGTCCCCAGTGTCCAGGTGCAGCCAGGGTCGTCATCATGTTGGACGTCCCCAGTGTCCAGGTGCAGCCAGGGTCGTCATCATGTTGGACGTCCCCAGTGTCCAGGTGCAGCCTGGGTCGTCATCATGTTGGACGTCCCCAGTGTCCAGGTGCAGCCAGGGTCGTCATCATGCTGCACGTCTCTGCATTGCCTGATCCGTGGTGCACCGGTGGGTCGGTGGCTGTCGTGACATGGTAATGTTACCGTCATATTCCGCGTCTCATCTCACGTCTGTCCAGGTGGGCTAAGCTCGTCTGGTCTGAATGAACCATATACAAGTAAGGCGTATCGCTGTTGTGAGTCTCAGTACATATGGAGGCAATATGGTTGTGCAGTCTCTCTCTCTCTCTCTCTCTCTCTCTCTCTCTCTCTCTCTCTCTCTCTCTCTCTCTCTCTCTCTCTCTCTCTCTCTCTCTCTCTCTCTGTGAAGAATTTTATGTTGGGCAGACTGGTAAGGATCTTTCTGTTAGACTTAAGCAACATAAATATAGTATAAGAACGGGACAAAAATCAAATGCCTTGTTTAATCACGTTAAAAACTATGATCATTGTACTGACTGGAGTAATGCCATCTCAGTTATTAACTCTGACTCTATTACCACGAGAAAAATCATTGAATCTTCTTTTATTAAATACACAAAGAATTATAATCTTAATATTAGTGATGGTCTATACAAATTAGATAACTTTGCTGTTGATAGAATTTGCAAAATGATAAGTTTATGATACACTCGTTGTCTGTCTTGGACAATCACATGTTTACCATATGGCGTCCTAGCTACGTCTCTTCGATGTATATCAACTGACTGTTATATTTCTCTCTTGTGTCTCCCCCGATGATGTGATTATTACACGAAAGTGCACTTGGGAACTTATCGTGTTTCATTTTCCATGTGGACTCATAGGAATATATATACACATGTACATATTCTTACCTTGCTTGACTTTATCCATTCTCGGCGATACTCCGTGTGTGTGTGTGTGTGTGTGTGTGTGTGTGTGTGTGTGTGTCTGTCTGTCTGTCTGTCTGTCTGTCTGTCTGTCTGTCTATTTATCTGCATACGTATCTTCTGCATATCGTGGAAGGCGACTGAGGGTTGGGAACTGGGGGGGTTGGAAATCTTCCCCTTCTGTATTACTTTTCAAATGAAGGAATAGAGGAAGGAGCCCAGCTAAGTTTCCCTCTAGGATTCATTCACTTATTCCTGACGCTACCTTGTTCTTGCGGGAAATGGCAAACAAATATGAAAAATAGAGTATGAAAGAAAAAAGACAGTGGCCAAGTGTTATGTGTTCTGTATCCTTGATAACCATTTGATCTGACTCATTCAGATAAGGTGCAAAACGCCAGTTGTGAAGATGTACAAAGGATAATAGAACGATGTACGTACGTACGTAGTGTGAGTATCTTGACTGATAGAAAGTACTGAAAGCGGCAGGAAGTAGCGAGATATTGTATTGTGCTTCGTACAAGACTGGCGGGCGACTCCGTCCTTCGTGGTGTGCCACACACAGTCTGGTGATTGTCGGGATGTGTAGCCATAATGTTTGATCTTATGACCATTAGTGATGCATCATGTGATGTTTACTATCACAACATCGGCTTCTTCCTCCTCCTCCAGGAGAGTGGCAATCAGGTGGCGGTTATTGTGGTAGCCCGGCACATGCAACTGTAAGATCTGAAGCAACGTTCAGAAAATGGGACACATTATAAAGAGTTCCATAATTTCTCTAATTCTTCCCCAAATTCATGTGGACCTGCAACACTGAAAATGTTGAAATACCGCTGGTGCAGAGGGAGGGAGTGGCAGGCCTGGGATGAGAGTGAGGCTTTGTAGGAGAGAAAATCTCGGGATGAGAGAGGCTGAACACAAGATGTTTGGCTGGAGAGTGAGGCTTTGAAGGAGAGAGAGGCTTAGGATGAGGGTTGGGTTGTACCAGAGAGAGAGGCTTGGGATGAGGATTATGTTGTACCAGAGAGAGAGGCTTGGGATGAGGATTATGTTGTACCAGAGAGAGAGGCTTGGGATGAGGGTTGGGTTGTACCAGAGAGAGAGGGTTGGGATGAGTGTTGGGTTGTACCAGAGAGAGAGGCTTGGGATGAGGGTTGGGTTGTACCAGAGAGAGAGGCTTGGGATGAGGGAGTCTGAACATGAGATAGGATTGTGAGGAAAGTGAGGATTTGAAAGAGAGAGAGACTTTATGTGAAAAAGGAAGGACAGGCGGAGGAGGCTTGGGACGAGAGTCAGGCTGGACAGGAGAGAGAGGCTTGGGACGAGAGTCAGGCTGGACAGGAGAGAGAGGCTTGGGACGAGAGTCAGGCAGGACAGGAGAGAGAGGCTTGGGACGAGAGTCAGGCTGGACAGGAGAGAGAGGCTTGGGACGAGAGTCAGGCTGGACAGGAGAGAGAGGCTTGGGACGAGAGTCAGGCTGGACAGGAGAGAGAGGCTTGGGACGAGAGTCAGGCAGGACAGGAGAGAGAGGCTTGGGACGAGAGTCAGGCTGGACAGGAGAGAGAGGCTTGGGACGAGAGGTAGAGAAGTGAACCTTCATAACTTATCCTTCAATAAAAAAGGGTTGTCTTGCTCCACTCAGTTGGAATGGGAAAGTAGTTGAAAATAACAAGTTGATGAATTGAAGATTTTAGTGTGGCAAAACCTGAACTGATTTTAAGGTCACACATGAAAGAAGATTAACATTTCAGAAGGTTGAAGGAAGATGAATATAAATGTCATCATTGATAGACTATTAGATTCATTAGAAGCCTCGGTAGATGAATGTTCTTGTTATTTTTATTAAGAATGAGGATGAATTAGTAATTAAGGCACACGGCGCTAATATCTTTGGTTAGTGAGCCATTATGTTTTGCACTGGTGTTATATTAAAGAACTAGAGTATGAGTGACGGAGTGAGATGTGGAGATTATATTTCATTGTGAGTTATTACATAAAGTGATCGTGATGAACGTTACGAAGATCAGGCAAACTATGAGGCTCATTATTCCTACATCAGATATAATAATGTCAATCATTCCAGTAATCTTACCATAATTGACCTCTTCCATCTAGGCAGCCTCCCTCCCTCTTATCTTCTCCAGAACAAACCTGGTTCATTCTTGTGAGAGACGATAGTGTTTACTAAACTCTTCCTGTGACCAACATGTAAATGGTGTGACTGATCACCACACCTTACCTCACCTACTTCCTCCACCTGATCAATCTGCATCACTCCTTCCATTGCTCACTTCCATAATAGAATTAACGTTTCACTACAAATGACCAGATTCACTTGGCCATGTTTGTTAACATCAGAGCAATAATCTTGAAGACCGACCATTCCTCACTATTGACCTTTAAGGCAGGAATCATTATTTTCCTCAAACTATCAATTGCTATTTATGTGGGGTCGGTCGGCTGTGGCTCCGGAGGGGTAAGCGACAACACAGACTCTGTTGGAGTTCCAGTAATGATGTTACTGAGTCAGTCGGGCACACAACACTGTGGTACACCTGGTAATATTTTGTTCGTCTTAACTAAGTCGATAAGTGGAAAACTGAGCAGCAGTTTACTTGCTTAGCTTGTGTACTTGTTCCTGGATTGTTGATGACGTTCACAATAATAGGTATAGGACTGGTCTTATATCTCTGTGTTCCAGCTGTGATTGGTACAAGTCGAGTGTACTGACGAACGGCGGTCCGTGGGGATGAGGAGAGAGAGAGAGAGAGAGAGAGAGAGAGAGAGAGAGAGAGAGAGAGAGAGAGAGAGAGAGAGAGAGAGAGGTCATTGTGCCGGGGGTGATGGGGGTCAGGGGTGGTGTTGGTGGGGTGGACGGGGTCAGCCAGATGAGCACATCTTGGTAGGTGGTGTGAGATGGACCCAGGAGGATTGTGTGTGTTGTGTCCAGCTGGTGGTGCCTGTGTGTGTGTGTGTGGCTCTAGTTAGTCAGGAGGACCTGGCTGGGGCGCGGCTCAGGTACAATAAAGATGGTATAGACATTCCTGAGCTTGAAGAGTGATGTCAGTCGGCGGTGAAGGTAGAGACAGTATGAGGAAGATTTGATGATGGAGTGAATGTGTTGAATATGAAATGTCTGAGGACAACATGTGGTGTGACGCGGGTTGATCCAGTAAGTAATGATAGGGTAAGAGAGATGTGTCATGATAAATAGAACATGGTTGACAGAGCTGAAGAAGGTGTACTGAAATGGTTTAGACATTTGGAGAGAGTGAGTGAGGGGAGGTTAAAGGAGGATACATGTGTCAGAAGTGTAGAGGACAAGAATAGGGCGGCCATATTGGAGATGGATGGAGGAAGTGAACAAGAGTTTAAGTGATCAGGGCCTGAATATGCTCAAGGTCACGTGAGAGGCGTGTATAGGATAAAGTGAACTAGGGCGATGTGATTTACAGGGGACGACCTGCTATCAGTGAACTGAAGCAGGACATATGAATCAAATGGGGTAAACCACGGACAGGGTTGTAGGGCCTGGTTCTGGACTGTGGGCTGTGCTTTCGTTGCATTACATATGACAGGTAAGGAATGTATGTGAGGGTATGAAGCATTATCTTATGTTCCTGGTGCTATCTCGATACTGTGGACAACGGTGAACAGAACATCGTAGACACAGAGTTTAAAAGGCCATATTATGAATGGTAGCCAGGGAATGAATGGCCCAGGAAATGGAAGCATTTAAAAGTTCGCGTTAAGTGATGGACTTCAATAGAATGTACAAACTTCCTTTCCAGTAACTGAACTAAATCTTATGTTTATTTCCAGAGACGGAGTTTGATGGTTCATTATATAAAGACAGACTTCAAAGGATATCGTTGAATTAAGTGACTATAATTTTTTCAATTAAATGAGACATTTCCTAAAACAGCTGCAATTTGACGGAGTTTAAAAGTTCGCAGTTGTTTGAGAGAATTTTAAAGTTATTGACGGGATCAAAAGTTTGAGTTTCAATGACGCTTTGCACAAATTTTCGTTTAAATGACATACTTTCAATGTTTGTCTTTATATAATTTAGTTTAAAAGTCTCTGATCAAATAACGCAGCTGAAATGATAACGCTCGAATACTGACGCTTAAATGTTCCTGAATAAATGACGGAGTTGAATGGATGGATTTTAAGTTCGCGTTTGTGGGAGGAATTTTGAAAAATTGTGTTTAAATGTCAGAGTTTAAATGATCATATGTACCAGGTTGACCAGATGGCGGTAGTGTGTAGACACAGCCATACCAGGTCGTATTTATCATCATTAAAGTCACCTTCCTTACTTACTTATGGCGGCGATGAAATTCACTGGTTCTTGATTCTGCACCAATTAACCTATCAGATAATGGTACAATGTTTGCCTGGTGTTGCATATATCACGTCTGTTGTTGAAACACAAGAATGCCAGGTGACTTTGGGAGTGGATGATAATGTAAAGATCAATATAAATGTGGGAAATCTTGAACCGCCATCACCAGACACAACACATGTTTGGATCTGGCGGGGGGAGGGACTTGCCTGTGACGTCACGATGCCCCGCCTCCAGCCTGGCGCCGCTCTGTGTGTGTGTGTGTGTGTGTAGTCCCTGGGTTCATGTTGGCCACAGCCACCCACCGGCCGGTGGTCAGGTCAGTGGGCGGTGTGTGTGTGTGTGTGTGTGTGTAGTCCCTGGGTTCATGTTGGCCACAGCCACCCACCCACCGGCCGGTGGTCAGGTCAGTGGGCGGTGTGTGTGTGTGTGTATGTGTGTGTGTGTGTGTAGCCCCTGGGTTCATGTTGACCACAGCCACCCACCCACCGGCCGGGCTGGCGGTAGTTTATAACTAAGACTGGTAGTTTCACATGCCACTTGGAGTGTCCCTCACTACAGAACTTGAGCAGCTCTTATCCTGAGGTGGAGCAGTTGATCCTCTCCACCAGGCTGGTACACTTGGTCTGCAACATAATAACATGTTTGACTTAATGACCATCAGCAGGTAAGGTCATCAAGCCGCACCATACATACGTCAGACAGTAACATCAGTTGTATAACAGGATGTATATATGTTGTTGGATTTAAGGGCTATCAGCTTGTGGTCATGAAGCCAGAATGTGAACCATAAGTTCAACATAAAATGATCGTCCAGGTCCAGCAGGTAGCTGCATATAAAACTATGAATGTCTGTCTTGATTACTGACGACGTAGAGGGAAGGGTTTGGGAGGAAGGGGAGTGTGGTGGAGTTTGCTGGAGGGTTCTCGGGAGTGTTGTGAAGAAGAGATAGAAAAACAGACTGAAAGGACGAGGGTAACAAGTCCTTGGGCTCAACCCAGGTGCTACATTGTCAGTCAAGCAAGACATCTAAAATAATCGCCAGGTTGGTTGGTTATTTGGGCTTGTGGCTCATCCACTGCCAGGGTTAATAAAGTCAACAAGTTAGTCATGATCCCCGACCAAAAATACTTGAACACCTTCACGTGTTGAAGATATTTGTAAGATCATACACACGCTCACTAAATATTTGGCCCATATAAGTAAGGTTTTCACCCTTATTGACTGCAAGGGTCATACCTGTGGTAAAGGTCATGTTATAACCATCAATCGAATCATCTTGAACAGTTTTCCCAGAGGTTCAAGATAATTCTGAGACCGTTCACGCTCTCACCCTGTTCGTAAGACGAATGGTGGAGTCAAACGGACAGCGACCTATGGGAGGTGAGTCGGTAATGAATCCCTTATATGTTCCACTTTAAAGTCACCTAACAATCGTTTCAACGTATTATTGTGTGAACAGATGGAACGACCTAATATAGAAAGTCATCAGTGACGACAAGTAGGACAGACAAACCTGAGAAATGGCTGTTGGTGATGGTGTAAACAATATTATTATTATTACCACACATCACCAGCACACCTTTGATGGCGCTCCTACACCTTCGTGGCTGCTGCACTCTACACAGGAGCAGGGGATGATGGACACCTTGGAGCAAGAAGGTTCTTCGACGAGACTGTACTATTTCTCTCCGTCCTTTGAGGATGACACAGCCTTGCTAAGGACGACTTGTCACTGGTGGTGACACAGCTGACGGATGGAGTCCTGTTACACCTTGTGAATAATATCTCATGACCAAAACAGTAGACTGGCCAGGTTGACAAACGTATTGTGCAATTCAACTGACTAATGATATGATAAAGAAAATTACAAACATAAATATTTATTGTAAGGATCAAATCAATGATGAAACAAATATAGTTAGAATGATTAATGAAACAGAGTGTGGGAAGTGACCCAGCTTTGTAATGCTTGGTCACTTACAAATGATTAATACGAAAGCGTTAGGTATCGACCCGCAGGAGAACATGTTTACAAATCTTTATAGAAGACATATCTATGTTAGATAAACGCCATATCAAGGTAATATCTTAACCTGGGACGTGTAACATCTGTGTGGAGAGACACAACTTTGTAATATATGATCTACTCCACCGGTGAACTTTGACAACAGAGAGTTGTACAACGCGTCGCTGGACAATATTCACCTAATACCTATAACGAATTTTCATATGATATACAAGACATTTGTTGGAAGTAAACATAAGAAATGATGACAACAGATAAGGAGAGGGAAAGTACATAGTTTATTAAATGCTGAATGAATCCTGTTTTAACCTAGTTATTTTCCGTTGGATTTTATTTTATATATCCAGAGGATAATATATTCTGGGGCTTATAATTATGATGCTTTTAACACCTTTTTCAATTTCTTATCATCTTTACTGGCTAAAAAGCCTTCGTTCTTAAGAACCATTTGATGCAACACACTACATATTTATTATGAATTACTAATCACATCAACTATTATGTTTGTACATTATTCTTTATGTTGTCAGTCACATTCTTAAGTATATAACACATTCGTCTGACTCAAGTAGATACATATATCTCCATGTTTATATATATACATATGGTTCTTGATTTACTATCTTTTTGTTCCAAGTTTAAGTGATCCTTCTAAAGAAAATACTAATCGATACCTTGGATGACGTACCTGAGTCTTTATAACAGAAATAATGAACAAATCCAGATGGTTCAGCTTGTGGATACAGGTTGAAGACCATTAGTTCACCAATGTTGTACTGGTAATGATAAAAGTCAACATGTATATAACTTTAATGTTTGACATATACTATGGATTCAGGCTTAATGACTGTTCATATGTTTTCAAATATACCAACATTACATTGACCCTATACGAAATACTACCATTAAATTGTTTGGTCATAAAGGAGATATTCTGATCACTCCAATAATACACATGCATGTTTACCTGTTACAAAGAGATCCGTCATATTGTAAAGCCCTGTGCCAGCTAGCCAGGCAGCCAGCCTCCCTAACAACAAACTACATGTTAGTCAAGATCAGATAAAGAGCCGGGTTGAGGTGAGGGCCCGTACCAAGCATAGACCTAGCATAGACCTGTCATGGTACAGACCACTCATATGGAGACCTGGTGAATACAACAATTAGAAACATTCCATATTTGAGGAGACCTGGCAGGTCTAACTATGAACCAATTTCATCATGATCGTATGATATGACCCCGTACCAATACAGGGATAAATTGTAATACTGAATTGTATATGAATTTCGTATTTCGATGGAATTAACAATAAAGATGAGTTGCCATAATTATGAGGAAACATGTCTACATTCACACTCATCAACCCTACCCAGACAACACGAGTCGTATTGATCATTTCTAAATTCATCGGACACATCCGGGAAGATACTTTTTTACTGTGTGTACTTTACTTTAAAGTTAAGTTCATTGGAAATAGAGCGAAACTAACTGTCTGTATAACCAACAAAAATCACTATGAGTCATACATATCTATCTACGAATGACGTCATGTCTGATGTCACTCGTAGCAATGAACACAAACTGGTGGGCAAACGTTTGACCTCAGATGAGGTGAAGTACTTTATCTTCAATGTGATTGTTAACATGGAATAATTTACCAGTTAGAGTGGTTGGAAGCAACATTATAGATACGTTTCACAATAAACTTGAGAAATATTTCCCTTCAAGTTCAAGATTAACATTATTTGCGTCTCATCATTAGTCACACTGACAATATACAGGTTTATCTTTAGATTATCTGTATGTCTTCCACTACACAAATGTGTGAGTTCCTGATATCTGCCACTACACTAATGTGTGAGTTCCTGATATCTTCCACTACACTAATGTGTGAGTTCCTGATATCTTCTACTACACTAATGTGTGAGTTCCTGATATCTTCCACTATCACCATCAACCTCGAAGTGACCCAATGGTCCACTGCTGTATGAATACCTTTACATTCCTTTGTATAATGGAATGTTTGTAACAACACAGTAATTAATCACATATCGGAGATTTGGCACTGTATTAGCTCTACGTCTTATTCATGGGCCATCAAAGAGCTATATGTGTGTGGTCATGTTTGTCTGGATGTGGATGACCGGGGCTTCCTCTCTTATGTGAATGGCTTCTAATCTGTGTAGTCTCCTGCGATCACTACAACTAGTAATGATTTTGATGTTATTCATTATAATCTCCCTCGTTAGTCTCGTTCCATGCTTTTGTTCATGATGATGTTTGATTCCACCTTCTTGTAAGTGGAGCGAGAGTCGGTGGCTCAGGGTACAGGTGTACTGTCATGTTGAGATGAGTAATAATGATATATGAGCATACATTGGTGGGTTTCCTGTATATGCTAAACTTAACTTGTTTCCTTGTCTATTGGATCATGGAATCTAGAAATGGTAACATACCATTATTTTCATTTTTCGACAGTAAATTTGATGGAAGGTACTAAATTGTTAAGTAAGGGAGAAATATTTGTAAATTTTCATTTGTTCGCAACACAAAGAAACTTCATCTACATACCTAAACCAAATTGCATTGAAGGTATGATATCCTTTAGTAATTTTGTTTCAAAACATTCCATGTAAAGATTACTTAGTACAGGTGAAAGAGGGTTACCCATTGCCATACCAAATTTTTGAGCATAATAATCTCCATTAAATTGAAATACACAGTCTTTTATACACAATTTATCGTTCAATGAAATTAGACTTGAAGCAGGTAAATGAATATCATCCAAGACATCAATAAATATTCTAAAAGGTCATCAACTGGAACATTAGTGAAAAAGTGAGGAAACATCAAAGCTAACTAGTTTAAAATCAAAATCAACATTGATATTGTTTAGCTTGTTGACTAAAATCTACATTGTTAATGATATTAGAATTTGATACCTTACCCAATAAAGGGTTTAATAGGAAACTAACCATTTTGACGATTCATATGTGATGGAGCCTACTGAACTCACTATAGGTCTTGCTGGAAAAATTCTGTTTATGTGTTTGATAAGTCATACATATATGGCAATGATGGGACAAAGATGACAAACTTTTGATGAGAGAAATGTTACCTTTCAACAACAACTTCATTTCTTTATTGAAATGAGAATAACTGCTTTTAAGGGGATTTTTACTAAGTTTAGAATATGTTGTGTCATCATTTAGAAGATCATTCATTTTAGATAAATAGTTACTTTTGTCTACAATCACAACAGAGTTAGACTATCTGCCTTGTTTAATCACGTTAAAAACTATGAGCATTGTATGACTGGAGTAACGCATCTCAGTTATCAGCTCTAACTCTATTACCAAGAGGAATATCATTGAATCTTCTATTATTAAGTAACACAAAGAATTTATAATCTTAATATTAGTGATGGTTATACAATTAGATAACTTTATTGTTGATAAAATTTGTAAAATGATAAGTTTATGAACGCTCGTTGTATGTTTTGGACAATCACATGTTTACCAAATGGCTCTTAGCTTCGTCTCTTCGATGTTATCAACTGACATATTTCTCTCTTGTGTCTCCCCTGATGATGTGATTAATACACGAAAGTGCACTTGGGAGCTTATCGTGTTTCATTTTCCGTGGACTCATAGGAATATCTTGATGACGCGCAAAATTGGGATCCTTTCCAACATGGATTCCACACGGCTCTTCTATTTCTTCTCTACAAGCTGTCATGGACTTTCCTCCTTTCGTTACTGCTTTCTCCAAATCGCTAATCAAGGCTTACCAATTGAAGTTACGATTTGGATTCCTTAGGAAATGCCTTGATGAAGAAATGTTGCCAAGAATCTGTCCTACCTCAACGTTTGTTTCAGCTGTCTGGTCGACGATTTGACCAATTCCAAAATATCATTTTAAAGAAAAACATTGAATTAAAGAAACTTGAAATGGAGGAGGCTTTTC
The DNA here is from genome assembly GCF_036320965.1 of Panulirus ornatus. Lineage (NCBI taxonomy): Eukaryota > Metazoa > Arthropoda > Malacostraca > Decapoda > Palinuridae > Panulirus > Panulirus ornatus. The sequence goes on from NC_092281.1 coordinate 38,880,955, forward strand.
GCATTTCAAGAGAGAAGAAACCTGCCTTTCAATGGCAATACCGACACACTGGAAGAACCGGATGTTGGACTATTGCTATGATAAATTAAGGAAAGAATGCAATAGGCTACAAGTGTCACTAAATTGTAAGTTGGACCATCTTATTGAAAACAGCGACTGGACCAAGAACACAAACCCATCTTTTGTGGTAAACCTATCTAATAAACTAGATAAAGATTCCTTGTGTGCATTAGGCTATGGTTTGTTTTGTGTGCTCTGACAGGAAGCCAGCTGTGTTGATTGTCACAAAGTCTTTTTGTAATTTAGAAAAATACAGTAATTTAAGTAATGATGAAATTAATATCTGTAAGGGTTTAGTGTATGCCTGTTTTGTCAAAACCAGTGGAAGCTAATTGCCTAAAAGATTTCATAAGAGCTATTAACACCTAAAGAAAGACAAGGATATAAATATTACTAAAGCAGATAAGTCTAAACTCTCTTGTGATTTAGACAAAGTAACTATTTATCTAAAATTAATGACTTCTAATGATGACACAATATATTCTAAATTAGTAAAAATCCCTTAGAAGCAGTTAATTCTCATCTCATAAAGAAATGAAGTTGTTGTTGAAAGGTAACATTTCTCTTATAAAAAGTTTGTCATCTTTGTCCCCTTCATTGCCATGTATGTATGGACTTATCAAAACACATAAACAGAATTCTCCAGCAAGACCTATAGTGAGTGCAGTAGGCTCCATCACATATAAATTGTCAAAATGGTTAGTTTCTTTATTAAGCCCTTTAGTGGGTAAGGTATCAAATTCTAATATCATGAATAATGTAGATTTATTTCAACAAGCTAAACAATATCAAAGTTAACTTTGATTTCAAACTAGTTGGCTTTGATGTTCCTCACTTTTCACTAAAGTTCCAGTTGATGACCTTTTAGAATATTTATCTGATGTCTTGGATGATATCATTTACCTGTTTCAAAGTCAAATTTCATTGAACTGATAAAATTGTGTGTAAAAGACTTGTTTATTTCAATTTAATGGAGATTATTATGGCTCAAAAATTTGGTATGGTAATGGGCAACCTTCTTTCACCTGTACTAAGTAATCTTATATGGAATTTTCTGAATCTGAAGGGTATCTTACCTTCTAATGCAATTTGGTTTAGGTATGTAGATGATGTTCTTTGTGTTTGACGAACAAATGAAAATTTACAAATATTTCTCCCCTTACTTAACAATTTAGTACCTTCCATCAAATTTACTGTAGAGCTTAGAAAATCCTATGCATGAATATTATTTCTATTCACCTTTGCACATTGTTCAGTTAGCCTTTGTAGTGTTATTCAACTTTGCTACCTCATTGGTTTTTGAGAGCTACACCTGGTTGGATTGTGATTATTATGTGCTCTAAGATCACACCTATTGCAAGTTGCCTTATAGGATTTTTGTAAGCTCTACTTTAAGATTTATATTGTTATTCCTGATAAAATCTCTGTTTTAACTCTCTAGACAGCTCTTTCATGCCTGTCATGATACAGTATAAATTTATTTTCTCTTATCTTTGACCACTGTCATTCCATTTCCCTACACCTTGTTTCAGTTTCTGTGACAAATGTTAAATCAGAGTTTCATTTTTCCACTTGACAGGAAATTTTTGGTACTGCTGGGTGGTGAGCACCCACTAGATAGCAGCGCCCTGCTAGTGATTTCCCGTATGTGTGCAAGTAAATCATAGTATTTAAAAGCTCCATATTGCTCTGTCAATATGACAATGTTATGATAGTTCAGCATAAAACAGGCGTGGCATGATGCCAGCAGTAGCAGACAAGTCTTTTCTCAAAGAAGCCGAAAAAGGGCTCCTTCACTACTTTTAAGAGCCGCTTACTCCTTTGAATATGAAAAAAGATTCATCATATGAAACCCCTACAACATGTATGACATTTTAAAGTTTGCCTTTACCACGAACATATACAACATAGCTCTGAAAGTTCTACATTGCTGCAGGAATTTTTTACATTACAGAGAAAAGTTTCATTTATGTCTGACCTTGGAATAGTTGGGCTATTGGTCTGAACAAGATGGCTGAGATTGACAGTTTCTAGAAATTATGATGCTTCCCAGTCAAGCATCTGTATGCTTAAGTGCGTGTAAGCCTTCTCCATTATTTGCTGCAACATCTTAATGCGCTTCATTTTGAATTAAGCAAGCAAGGGCTCAGGGCAGCATTTATCAAACTGTTTCTGAAAAATAAACGATTATACTTTCCACTGTCAGGAAAATAGCTACATAGTTGCACAACAAACTGTATATCATATCAATTCTCTTAAATACAAGCTTAAAAAATGATTCTTGACCTTCTCTACATAAAAGGTCATTTGCCTTGAGGACAGCAGCATCTGTTGTTCTGCAAGACCTAATAGATCCATCAAAGTGGAGGCAGACTTGCCTTCAAAAATGCCTTGGAAAGTCCCAAAAAGAATATTAAGCAACAAAAATGCACTTTAAAGGTGCAAGTTTAAGGGCTATATAGAACTGAAAGGATGTTGAAATATAACCTCTATCAAAGGTTTCAGTTTCTAGATATCAGAGCAGCGAGGACATCTAATATATAAGAAACTAATGGAAGTTTTTAAATCCTTAGTTGAACCTTTGATTGTGAAAAATTCATCCCTAACAAAATGTTTGAATATTTCCTGCTGAGGTCAGATTGTTATCCTTACTACCCATCTTTTTTAATGTGCTCACATACGCTAGATTACACTCAGAAAATTTAGCTAAATAGACTTAGAAAACTTAAAATTTTAACATAATCAATTGCTACGAAAAACCTTAATTATCTATTTTCATTATATATGTAAAGTCTGTGGACTTCTGTCCAGGTACACTGTTTTAGGTGGTGGGAAGACTGGTTGTGTGACTGCTGCATTTGGGTCAGTTCAAGAGCATGTTGGTGAGAGGCTTCCAAACCCATTAGCAAATGGACCGTAGTGTTTCATGTGAAAGTCTGTTACATTATTAGGGTCTGTAGGAGGAAAGTTCCCTAAGATTTTAAGGGCACTGTTTGTATCAGTGGGAGTGAAGGGTACGTGGGCGATTGTCTCAATGGATTTTGGGTAGATTTTTCACAACTTTCCTTTTTAAAGGCGAGATTGGTTTGTGGGTAATTTTTGAGAAATGTCTCATGAGTATGTTTGTAAGTTCTTTGGGACAATGGATTTTACTGTGATGAGTCAGGTGTGCTTCATGAGTGAGGACTGGTGAGACGAGTGGTGATGTGGGTCTTTCGGTTCACTGTGTTGATGAAGGAGTGCCAGTTATCTGTTTGCCTCTATATGATTAGGTTAATGATAGATTTATTTAAGAATATTGATTTGATCTCTGATTTCTATCAATGGTGAGTGGTTATGTGTAAGGTGGTTTCTTTACTTTACGATGTGTGTAATTTATGGGAGTAGGTAGTAGTTTGTAGGAAGCTAACAACCAGGGAGGTATATTACCAGTACTAACCGCCTGGGTATCTGGAGGGTTAGTGACGCCTGTTTAGTGATCCAGCACTCAGGTGGTCGTCACGTTGCACTCCTCTGACCCAGGTAGCTGTCCTTTGTATTGACTGGGTGAGCTGGATGGAGTGTGCTCAGGATGGGTAAGTGGTCAGAGGATGGTTGCCGTAGCATCCTTCCATGTAATGCTGGTGTGAGCTGAATGCTGTTTCACAAAGTTAGCTGCAGGAGGTGGTGGACTGGGAGTCTGGTTGGTTGGTTGGTTGCATAGGCTAAGTATACTGAGAAGTTACAGTTGAAGAAATCTACGTCAGAGATCATAAGTGTGAATGCTGAACAAAGTGGACATTCAAATCTTTAATAATGGTAGCATCTTACCGAGGTTCTGATGCTGGTTAGTGTATCTTATGGGGTATGTAGAGTGAGGAGGTATGCAGATATTGATTATCTTGCGCCTAGTACTGTGTTTATAGGATATTGTTGTTGTCTGTGAGCTGTTGTATGGTGTCAGTTGTGGAGAAAATTATGGTTTGGTGAATAAGTGTTATGAGTACCTACTCCTTGTCTGTTATTTCTTACAGCTGTGAGATCTGGATGCGAGACTAGCTTCTTAGATGAGTTCTACAAGGATACTGCATTCTCTTAATTAGCTGAGAATTTCTGTGTATTTGTTCTTATCATTACTAGCACCGAATTGCAAAATCTTTAGTTTGTCATTGCAGTTCTGTGGCGTAGAATGATCTATTTGTGAAGACTGAAAATGCGCATTCTGTAATGCTGTTTATTGGAAATTTGTGCTAGAGGTGAAGGTGTTTGTGACGGAGTGTTGTAAGTTATTTTGTGAATGGCTGCTGTACGTCCAGTGTTCTGAGTAGTCTCCAGTGGATGACAGTGATGTACAGTGGAGGTGATACCACTGACTGTAGTTAAAGCACAAATTGTAGTAGTGCTTTTTGATATTTGGCACTATGAACACATGTCATAAGCTGGAATTAGTAGTTAGATGACCTGGCCATTACCTCCCTGTAGTTAACACATATGTGTGACTTCTTCAGATGCCTGAGTATAACCTTAAATAACACACTGCACAAAAATCAACTTTACACCAGTGAATGAGAGGTCTCAAATTGATCACCTGTTAGCTTTAAAGAGGTTGGTATGTTATCAGATCTTTTAGTCGTTATGTCATTACATTACTTTGAAAGTGAAAATACCATTTTTATACTAGTTTTCTGAAGAGACGTAGTAAGAGCAGTGGTAAAGGGAAAAAAATACTGCCAATCACACCAATGGGAAAAAGATATTGCTAAGCTCATTAAAAGGAAAAATAATATTGTTAAGCTTACTAAAGGAAAAAAATATTGTTGTTAAGGTTATGGCAGTATAGATTTCCCATATAATATCCTTCATGTCGAAATATACAAGGAGTAGAAATATGGCATTAAATCAATATCCCAACGATGGTCTAATTCAAGAAACAAAACTGATAACTAAAACACACAACACCACAGTGGCAGTCGGTAAGGGAGCTGTGAACATGGTTTAATACAAACATAATGTTATGATCGTAGGAAGACTCTCCATATATAATATATCAAATAAGAAACAAAAATAGCCTCTAACATAGAAGCTAAAGATAACATATGGAAAACACAACACTAAAATGTCCAGGACTAAAAATATAATAACCTCAAGCACAAAACTGACTCCAAACATGTACATAAACTAATTTACTGGTAAACAATAACACTGAGAGGAATACATATGAAAATTATTGGTTTGATGCAAGGTACAAAAAAAAGGCAACTGGAGGTGTACAGTACATAGCAAAGATAAACAATGAAACAGTTTACATGGATTAGTAATATTACAGCCAATTTTGTTGTCACTAGACTGGTGAAGCCATAATGCAAGAATAAACTGGAGTCCAAATATAAGAATCAAAAGTACAAATTGCGTTGTGAAAACTGGTACCAGAATGAAGTAATTAAACACAAGAAGATAGATATCAGCATAAAACATTGGAAATCCATAAAATGAAATTATCATTGGAATAATCATAGTTACACACATATGAATATTTCATGCAGTTTCAAGGAAAAACAAACTAGCTCAACTAAATACTTTAATGTGGCAACATGAGGAAAAGAGAAAAGCTTAGGAAATGATTTACATCTTGAACGACATTTTTACTTCACAATAAAAGTATTCTCTTAAACAGGGTCATCTTGGGGCTCAGCGAGGCCATTCCTTTCAAATTACAGTCTGCGTACACCATCCAAATATATTAGTGCGAATGGAAAACTTAGGTAGGCTAAGCATTAATTGAAAACATCAGGGGAGACCCATTATGAAGAAGAGCAAAGTAACTTGTCAACTTTACCTTTTACTGCAGATAATATCTGAAGAATTCATTTCAATGAGTCCTTAACTTTACAGAGATGCAGAAGTGTCTTGTTCCTCTGAAAAATATAAAGATCAAAATGGTAATCAGCAGCGTAGTTACAAGAGGATAGAGGGTAGGCCCCAGGAACCACCGACTGTTTAGGGTTTTTATGATATCCAATTCTGCCTAGCTCCTAGGTTGCCATCCAGTCAATTTGGCCATGATAATCTTGGCAAATCTATCCCCAAGGGTCCCAAATATCTAAACGCAAGTGGTAAATGGCACCTCGACTTAAAATATCACATATTGTTTACTTGACACTTATAGAGCCTAGCTTTCATGTGGTAATCAATAAGATTTGAAAAAAGAACTTTGTCTAAATATATCACAAACACTTTAACCAGCTAATGATAGAAATGAAAAGAAAATTACTAATTAATGATAACAAATATAAACAAACCGTAACTTTTATTCTGTCCCTTACCACCATGCATGTCTGTTCAAACAAAACAAACTGACCAAAAATAATTCTTAATAAACGTCTCGATTAACTAGAATTTCCCAAGAAACAATAACATATAAGAGAAGTTTTAGTCTGGGAACAAAACAAATACTTAAAACAGCTAACAGAAAAGTAAAAAAATAGATATCATAAATGATCATAAATTAAAGCCAGTAACTATCAATAGCTGTCGCTTACACTCACGACTGGCTGACCCGTACCATATTTTGGTCTTCCGCTTCACGTACAAATCTTGACCTATAACAATTCTAAATTATAATTACTATAATTTTCTTTAATCATTATATTACAATTTTCTTATGTTACTAATTAGTATAACAAACACAAACAAAAACTGTAGAACTATCAGAAGACAAATTTCAGGCAGCAACTATGAACAAGCGGGACGGTTTGATCATTTCTCTCCTGCTGCTGCCTCTCTCTCCGTCTCCCATATGGCCTTCCCATACACCAAGATGATATATATATATATATATATATATATATATATATATATATATATATATATATATATATATATATATATATATATCTGGCCAATTACCTGATCAACTTTGTTAACGTAGGTTGCATAAAATATACAAAATCACTAACCTCATTACAGGTTACTATATTATACGAAATAATTTCATAGAGTTTTGTTTATTCTCCATAGATTTGAGACACTTTAAAAGCCTAGCTTGTATACTATACTTTGAGCGCTGCAGATAAACCATTTCTAAATTCAAAAAGGAATCTACCTAACTTCTAACATCTAACCCCTTTATCAAAGCAATTAACTATGGTTTAGGCTCAGATTTATCAGAGTTTAACCACGTCATTTAGCCCCAATAAATCCGTCATCTAATTGAAAATCTTCATGATCTAAATATGTGGGAACATCAAATATGATAATCTTAGTGCATGTCTCCCTTACATCTGGTCCCTCCATAATAACACTTTCAGAACCACAAGTGGGTAGGAAATCTAACACCATCATTGATCTTGACAGTCACATAAGGTCTATATCTTCCTTGAACGAAATCTTAAAACTCCTGTGGTACTTACAGAGTCGTACTGTCCTCTGTAGCTTCTGGTGAAATTCCAAATGTACTGTAAGGGGGAAATACGGCCTCAGCCTACACAAAGGTCACTGTGTCTCTGGCTCTCCGCCTCCAGAGTTAATTCCCTCCATTTCCTCGTCACGCCTATCACTCAGGCGAGGAGGATGACCAACCCTTTAACATTTTGTTATCAGTGTTTTTCCCCCTTTCCTTTCATCAGAGTTACTTTTACCCTTTGTGTTTATCACCCCGATACCATCTCGAAGCTTCGTTCATCCCCCTTTGGGCACCCGGGACCATCATTCCTGGTCTTAGTTGATGAATTTTGACAATAGTGTTATTATTACCCCTCGATTTTCTTGTCTTAAGACTTGGTATGAAGTGGTTTCTAACCCCTTCCAATTCTAATTCAATGCCTTGCCCAAATTATGGGGACACTTGGAGGACGAGGTACGTCATGTCAAAACCCAGACTCAATCATCAACTTTACAGTTGAAAGGACTCCATTAATATCTCGATCGTCAACATTTGACGACTTCAATATATATTCTGAATTTACTATATACTCCCTACTTGGGCCTAAAACTTTATTTCTGATCACAACTCCAGCCCAGTGGTATGGGATATAGAGAAACGCATGAGGAACTGCAGACGAAGAAGCCCTGGAGAAAGTAAGAATCCAACCCAAGATAAACACACCTTTTGAATCAACGCTCACGTTTATTGAATTTAAAAAAGAAATCTTGTTGCTACTTAGGGTTGCTTTGGTCTTGCATTGCTTCAAGAGGGCTGCCAGCAGCAGTGGTCTAGGTGTGGCAATGGTCAAATCATGAGATAAATGACCCCCAACTTAGTGACAGCTCTAACTACATGGTTTGGCCAGACACAACGCCTCCCCCCACCACTTCTACCATCTTTGACCAAACTTAAAACTCCTTTACCCACAGTATGGCTGGCTCCACCGGTATTATAACCACCTGGGACCATCAGCCAATTCTCTTGGATTTGGATGAATTTTCCTTTTTTTCTCGAAGCGTTTGTCACCGTGTCCGGGAATTTAACCTTTACATAGAGGCTCCAGTTTTCGCTCTAGTATCTAGTTCGCCAAATAACGTCTTTATAAATGAGGTCCATTACAAAGTAAAGCGTCATAAGTGGATCCAATGAAGTCCATTACAAAGTAAAGCATCATAAGTGGATCTCATGAAGTCCATTACAAAGTAAAGCATCATAAGTGGATCCAATTAAGTCCACTACAAAGTAAAGCATCATAAGTGGATCCAATGGAGTCTATTACAAAGTAAAGCATCATAAGTGGATCCAATGGAGTCCATTACAAAGTAAAGCATCATAAGTGGAGGCAGCCAAGATACTTCTCCGTGGTGGGGCTCGCTACGTGGTTGGTGGATGTGGTCCTCCTCCACATGGTCACAGTGGTTGACCTCGTCTACGTCAACACAATATGAGGTCAAAAAAATTCACGAAATCCATTTCGTGTCCATACCAACATTAACCACATTCCATTTCCTCCACTGGGTATTCCACCTCCATAACAACACAGCCAAATTCCACTCCATACATCTCTTCCATGTCTGGGTATTCCACCTCCATATCTACACAGCCAAATGCCACTCCATCCATCACTTCCACGTCTGGGTTTTCCACCTCCATGTCCACACAGCCATAGCCCATGTCAAATACATGGACATATCCAAATTCCATCACCTGGACAAAGGAGAATCGTCCTACCTCTTGGTGAACATTATTATATTGAAGTGTTTGATGAAAGGTTGAGGGAGCTTGCAAGGCGAAGCAGAGATGTTCACTCTTGTTGTCTTACCTATGTTGTACATTCAGCAATTTGAGTGGTGGCAATCCAGTTTCAAGTATCATATGGATTTTGACTTCGTCAACTCTGGTGCTTTTCTTAGCACTGTATTCCAACCCTTAACTAGCTTATGTGTGGTCTAAGCTGGCTTATGCCTCCTGCCTTGATTACTTATCTGATCTTAAGTCTTATTTAAAATGCCATGAATTATTTTCAATATGTTTTCATAGATTTGTGTTTATTCTCCATAGATTTGAAACATTTTAACAGCCTAGCTTGTATACTATACTTTGAGCGATGCACATAAACCATTTCTAAATTTAACAAAGAATCCACCTCATGTGACATCTAACCCCTTAATCAAAGCATTCAACTATGGTTTAGGATCAGATTTATCTGAACGTCATTTAACCCCAACAAATCTGTCATCTGATTGAAGATCTTCATGATCTAAATATGTGGGAAAATCAAATATGATGATCTCAGTGCATGTCTGCCTTCCATCTGGTCCCTCCATAATAACACCTTCGGAACCACAAGTGGGTAAGACATCTAACAGTATCATTGATCTTGACAGACACATAAGGTCTATATCTTCCTTGAACGAAACCTTAAAACTCCTGTGGTACTTACAGAGTCGTACTGTCCTCTGTAGCTTCTGGTGAAACTCCAGATGTACTGTTAAGGAATCCATTAATATCAAGAGCGTCAACATTTGACAACTTCAATACATATTCTGAACATACTATTCCTCGCTACTTGGGCCTAAAACTTTATTTCTGAGCACAACTCCAGCCAATGGTATGAGATATAGAGAAACGCATGTGGAACTGCAGACGAAGAAGCCCTGGAGAAAGTAGGAATCCAACCCTAGATAAACACACCTTTCGAATCAACGCTCACGTTTATTGAAATTAAAAAAGAAATCTTGTTGCTACTTAGCGTTGTTTTGGTCTTGCTTTGCTTCAAGAGGGCTGCCAGCAGCGGTGGTCGAGGTGTAGCAATGGTCAAATCATTAGATAAATGACTCCCACCTGAGTGACAGCTCTAACTACATGGTTTGGTCAGCCACAATGCCTCCCCCACCACTTCCACCATCTTTGACCAAACTTAAAACTCCTTTACCCCCAGTATGGCTGGCGTCATCGGTATTATTACCATTTGGAACCATCAGCCAATTTTCTTGGATTTGGATGAATTTTCTTTTTATTCCGAAGCGTTTGTCGCCGTTGCCGGGAATTTAGCCCTTACATGGGAGCTCCGGTTGTCGCTGTGGTATTTAGTTCGCCAAATAACTTCTTTATAAATGAAGTCCATTACAAAGTAAAGCATCATAAGTGGATCCAATGAAGTCCATTACAAAGTAAAGCATCATAAGTGGATCCAATGAAGTCCATTACAAAGTAAAGGATCATACGTGGATGCAGCCAGGATACTTCTCCGTGGTGGGGCTTGCTACGTGGTTGGTGGATGTGGCCCTTCCCGCCACATGGTCACAGTGGTTGACCTAGTTTACGTCAACACATTACGAGGTCAACCTTCACCAAATCCATATGGCGTTCATACCAGTTTCACTCATATTCCATTTTCTCCAAATCCACTTCTGGGTATTCCACCTCCATATCCACACTGCCAAATTCCACTCCATCCATGACTTCCACGTCCGGGTATTCCACCAATTCCACTCCATCCATCTCTTCAACGTCTGGGCATTCCACCTCCATATCCACATAGCCAAATTCCACTCCATCCATCACTTCCACGTCTGGGTATTCCACCTCCATGTCCACACAGCCATAGCCCATGTCAAATACATGGACATATTCAAATTCCATCTCCTGGACAAAGGAGAATCGTCCTACCTCCTTGGTGAACATTATTATATTGAAGTGTTCGAGGAAAGGTTGAGGGAGCTTGCAAGGCGGAGCAGAGATGTTCACTCGACAGAGGTCACAGCTCAAATGATGCTCTCGGTCCCGGCTCCCGCCCTTATATAACCTGGGAACTGATCATATCCTAGCATAGCTTAATATAGAGAAGTCTAATATAGTGAAGTCAATACTTTAATACAGTTAAGTTTATTTCTCAATAGTTTAATACCTGTGCCTCACAACAGTTCCTTCACCCGTACAATGTCCCATCACAGAACACAAGGATTGTCATTATAATTCGTTTTTATCAGCAAAAATTAGATTAAAGTGACTAAAGATAAGTGGTTTAATATGTTATGTGTGTTCTCTGTCATCATAAAGATCGCCATCTACCCTGATGTGTAAAGAAAACATCAATTTTGTCGAGGCTCTGGTGAAGATAAGAACACAATATGATAATTTGGTCATACAATGGTGTAGTCAAGATGTTGTGTTAGAACTATGTAGTGAAGATGGGAGTGTAGTGAAGAGGAGGATTTAGTGAAAATATATATGTTTCTTCACGCTGAGCCATTCCATATAGATGAATATATCTATAATCTAATTGCGGTAAATTACCATATGACTTTAACGGCACCAGCCAGCAGGAAAAATGTCGGATATAGGAGTGACTGAATATTTTGTCGGGTACAGAAATAATTGAATATTTGGTACGATCGATCAAAATGCTTTTTATAGGCAAATAATTTCTGATTTTTCAAATGATTTTTTCCATCTGTTGGAACTGGTGTAAGTAATTAAAGATATGAAAACCGATGGAAAAGTTCAGTTTAACCCTTTTACGAATGTCTTGCTGCGTGTTTGGGAACAGCAGTATACTACAGGAATATATTGGTCTAATGTCCCCTGGTCGTCCAACAGCAGATATTGTATGGTCTGAGACATTATTTCTGGTGGAGGTGGATTCTCTCCGGCATTGCGTAAATCACTTCCACAAACTTGCGCCATTTTGCAGAAATACAGATCCGATTTGATGCATTTCCCAACTCTGTTACGTTATGGACCCTAGTCATCCTAGCGTAGCCTAGCCTAAATAAAAAGGTGTGGAATAATGTGCAACATTTCTCCTTCATTACAAGTGATAATAAACCTAGGCTATACAGCAACCAGGAACGTCCATATTTGTCTAACTTCTCACATGTCTGTGTCATCTGTCTGCAAACATGTCGACCATTACCATGAGGGCAATTGCGGCTTTTGATTTTGAATATCTCATGTTTCCTCTCTGCCGTGAGATCCTCATACTTAAATAAAATGGTGGGCCGTAAGAAATATATGTCCATCGAAGGTCAACTATATGGCTCAGTTCCATCATCAGTTTCTAAGAAAACTGAAAAGGTGAGGTCCCAACGAGATTCGAACTAGGATTGCTGTATCCAAAGTCCAGAGTGCTAACCCGTACACCATGGGACCTGATAAGAAAAGATGTGATTTCATCTAAATGTTTTACATATAATCAACCAGAAGCCATTCCTCCCTCCCTGCCTGCAGGGTTCAAGGTTTTCTAGAAGGTTATCGAAGATTGTGGGTAGGAACTGCCATTGAGAGGACGTAGTTATACGATCATTAATGATATTGTTGTTGACTTTCTGATTTAGAAAGATAGATAGATAGATATATAGATAGATAGGTAAAAACAGGTATTAGATAGATCGATAGATACGTAAGGCTGTATATGTCAATTTTCACAGAAATCATTGATATCTGCGTTATTCTGCAAGAAATACATGTACATGGATGTAGTGATAATATGGGTTAGGTATAAGACTAGTCGTGTTGAGATTGTAGTGAATGTGACCATTGACTTCAACCTTAATAGTGTAGTGAAGATAAAGTTGTAGTGAAGATAAATCTTGAAGTGACTCATAAGGTTGTTGTGAGTACAAGGATGCATCGTAAATGAGTACTTCCTACCTGAAAGTCAACAATTACAAAATTGATCAAGTATAACAACATCCTCGGACAACCAACTACAAACACCAACCATAGAGTGAACCTGACTGTTACCTAACGACGACCTCTCAAAGGTAATGATCTTACCAGAATCTTCGAGAACCTTCTAGAAAACCTTAAACCCTACAGGCAGGGAGGGAGGAATGGCCTCTGGTTGATTATATGTAAAACATTTAGGTGAAATCACATCTTTTCTTATCAGGTCCCACAGTGTAAGAGTTAGCACTCTGGACTTTAAATCCAGCAATCCGAGTTCGAATCTCGGTGGGACCTCATCTTTTCAGTTTTCTTCGATACTGATGATGGCCGCATTATTCTGTACGTTATATATACATTCATATATATACATAGAAATGTACATGTAAACATATATATGGAATAATATGGTTTTATCAATAGCCAGAGACCATTCTTCCCTCCTTGCCTGCAGAGTTCATAGTTTTCTGGAAGGTTCTAGAAGATTATGGTGAGATAATTGCCATTGAGAGGACATTGTTATACTTCATATATCAATGATTTCATTATTGTTGACTTTCAGATAAAGATAGATAGATAGATACATAGTTAGATTGATAGATTGATAGAGCGATATTTATATAGGTATATAGATAGATAAGTTTCATCAATACTGTATCTTACGCTTGTAGCTCCTTCCATGCAGTCTTCATTGTATTACTATCTTCACTATATCCTTATCTTGACAAAACATTCACCTTTACTAACCACTATCTTCACTATATCCTTATCTTCACTAAACATTCATCACCAACCACTATCTTCACTATCTCCTTATCTTCACTATACATTCACCTTCACTAACCACTATCTTCACTATATCCTTATCTTCAATAAACATTTCACCTTCACTAACCACTATCTTCACTATATCCTTATCTACACTAAACATTCATCACTAACCACTGTCTTCACTATCTCCTTATCTGCAGTAAACCTTCACCCTCACTAACCACTATCTTCACTATATCCTTATCTTCAATAAACATTCATCACTAACCACTATCTTCAATATATCCTTATCTTCACTACACCCAAAGCTACAAAATATCATTTTCAATGAGATTGGATTGTTTTGTGTTCACTATATTCTTCACTACACCATCATGCTGACAATACCATTGCCCTTATTCTACCTGGAAAGGCCATCATCAACTATACCCTAACAAGACCTTCATCATCGTAATTAAGGCCCTCATCACTTCACCCTCAGTTACACTGACCTTTGGCCTTATTAGGGGTGAGGTTCATAGATCTCTTTCCACAGACACAAACACACACACACACACACACACGCACACACACACACACACACACACACACAACACAGAACACACACACACACACACACACACACACACACACACACACACACACACACACACACATACAGCGTTATCAATACAGTAACAATCATCTCTACTGGTCAAATTTTACACTTACTGTAGCGGGTTATCAGTGATACAAGCTCGTTATACCTTTACTTCAGATTGAAATCAATGATACTACTCAATCTTTATATTCACTACAAGTGGAAACCATCAAGGATACTGTTCAATCTTCACTTTAATTGCCATCTAGTATAACATTTTGCAGCTGTATAACATCGTGCAAGAGTAATTCAAAAGTTAATCAATGGACCCTCAACAAAGAGTTAGACGATTAGTTGAGGTGCGTGAAAGAGCAAAAAGGGAAGAACGAGAAAACGCAAGAGTGTGGCGATAGATGCGACGTGAGCGCGGGAGGGGTAGGAGAGCTCCTAGTGTGGTGGTACCTGTGCACCAACAAGAAGTGAGAAGAGATAATCGCGTGGCATAGGTACGCAAGGCGGCAGCTGAAAGAGAAAGAGTTGATGCCAACCAATGGGCTGCAAGCCGCTTTGCTGCAAGGAGGGCAGCAAGACAGAGAAGAAACCAAGGAAATGAGAGCAGAATGCTTGTCCCTTACCATTATTGGGATAGAGTCAATCTTCCTCCGGAGGATGAATCACACAATAACAATGGTCCTTCTACGGTATTCAGGGAACTACTCGACGATCACTCCTACCCAAGAGTAAGCACTATAGAATACAGTACCTCCTACCCAACATTAAGCACTTTAGACGACAGGACCTCCTACCCAACATTAGGCACCTTAGATAGTAGCTCCTACCCAACATTAAGCACCTTAGATAGTAGCTCCTACCCAACATTAAGCAGCTTAGATAGTAGCTCCTACCCAACATTAAGCAGCGTCGATAGTAGCTCCGACCCAACATTAAGCAGCTTAGATAGTAGCTCCTACCCAACATTAAGCAGCGTAGATAGTAGCTCCGACCCAACATTAAGCAACTGTGATGACTCTATCTCCTACCCAACACTATGCAAAATGACAAGCCATTCAGAATTCATCGAGGGTCAGGCCGTGCACGAACAGGGGCAGGTGTGCTCCACTCTGTACACCAACCCCAGTCATCATAGCAGTCAAGATAACGGCTGCTCCTGCTGTTCGGACCCAGTGCAATATATATTTACACACTGCCTCGTGGAGGAGGAGCGCGCCCTCATCATACAACCCGGGAAAGACTCCATCCAACGCATCAGGATACTGGGCAAGGGCGCCAACGGGCTGGTGGGAGAGGTCATCTTCAATGGAGAACAGATGGTCATGAAGACCTTCTGCTTGGAAAACATCTGCGACCTGGTCCACGAGATGCGGGTCCAGCGGGAGCTCGCCGGAGCCGGAGGTGCCCCCGAAGTGCGCGGGCTGAGCCTCGACAGGGCCCAGTTGGTGATGACCTTCACTGGCAGCACGTACCACCAATATATCCGCACCTGCACCGACCTCCAGCTCGTCCAGACCCTCTCCATTATCGCCCAGAAACTCCAAGAAATCCATGATAAGGGCATCCTCCACAACGACCTCAAGGTCGATAACATAACGACGGGGATCGCTCCAGAAGCCGACATCCACATCATCGACTTCGGCCTGAGTAGGAGAGTGGGCCAAGTGCTGAGGATTGGCAGCGGCGACCACAAAGAGACTTGGTATTCCCCTGAGATGCAGGCCTGGCAGCCCCTCACCCCGGCCAGCGACGTCTACTCCCTGGGCTTTCTCATCGGAATGGTCCTGACCACAGCCGCTAAAGATGTCGACCTCCAGGATCATCTGCTGGACCTTCAGATCCAGGCAATGCAGCACGACCCTCTGGCCCGCCCATCACTCCAGGACATCATCAACCAACTGGACTTCATCGCACAACTGTATATGAACAGTGGGAGAGACAGACCTTCCCCACCTCATTTGAGAGCCACTCCTACCCAAGAGTGAGCACCTCCCTAACAGTAAACATTGTAAATATCATAGCCTTAATTATCATTTTCTTGTACTAAAGGATTATAAATATCATAAAATACAAAGAATAATATAAAATATACAATCAAGTACCTCATTATCTCTTGCATTACTCATGATTTCCCTCAATATCATAATATAAGACTTCCCTCACACTTCCCACTGTACCCAAGACTTGTACTATTGGATTGTAAATATCATAAAGTATAAAAAATACTATCTTGAGTACCTAATTAGCTCTTGCATTACTCATGATTTCCCTCAATATCATAATATAAGACTTCCCTCACACTTCCCCCTGTACCCAAGACTTCCCTCACACTTCCCACCGTGCCCAAGACTTCCCTCACACTTACCACTGTACCCCAGACTTACCTCACACTTCCCACTGTACCGACAAGTTCTACCAAGTGTAGGTGTTGACTGCATTTATGTATGATAAACCTTGCTGAATAACGAAATGCATCAGAGTAAATTTATTTCTTTATTTTATACCTACACGTTTCATGGATGAAACAATGTAAAAGATAGAATTACCCAACACTACTATTTCAGATATCTTTTACCATCCTACGTGGGAAATCCAAAGGTGTTATCATGTCTCGGATGAATACACATAAATAGCTTGTAGCTCCTTCCATGCAGTCTTCATTGTATTACAATCTTCACTATATCCTTATCTTGACAAAACATTCACCTTCACTAACCACTATCTTCACTATATCCTTAAATTCACTAAACATTCATCACCAACCACTATCTTCACTATCTCCTTATCTTCACTATACGTTCACCTTCACTAACCACTATCTTCACTATATCCTTATCTTCAATAAACATTTCACCTTCACTAACCACAATCTTCACTATATCCTTATCTTCACTAAACATTCATCACTAACCACTGTCTTCACTAGCTCCTTATCTTCACTAAACCTTCACCTTCACTAACCACTATCTTCACTATATCCTTATCTTCAATAAACATTCATCACTAACCACTATCTTCAATATATCCTTATCTTCACTACACCCAAAGCTACAAAATATCATTTTCAATGAGATTGGATTGTTATGTGTTCACTATATTCTTCACTACACCATCATGCTGACAATACCATTGCCCTTATTCTACCTGGAAAGGCCATCATCAACTATACCCTAACAAGACCTTCATCATCGTAATTAAGGCCCTCATCACTTCACCCTCAGTTACACTGACCTTTGGCCTTATCATTAGGAGTGAGGTTCATAGATCTCTTTCCACAGACACAAACACACACACACACATACGCACACACACACACACACACACACACACACACACACACACACACACAACACAGAACACACACACACACACACACACACACACACACACACACACACACACACACAGAACACAGAACACACACACACAGACACACACACACACACACACACACACAGAACACAGAACACACACACACACACACACACACACACACACACACACACACACACACACACGCACACACACAGACACACACATACAGCGTTATCAATACTGTAACAATCATCTCTACTGGTCAAATTTTACACTTACTGTAGCGGGTTATCAGTGATACAAGCTCGTTATACCTTTACTTCAGATTGAAATCAATGATACTACTCAATCTTTATATTCACTACAAGTGGAAACCATCAAGGATACTGTTCAATCTTCACTTTAATTGCCATCTAGTATAACATTCTGCAGCTGTATAACATCGTGCAAGAGTAATTCAAAAGTTAATCAATGGACCCTCAACAAAGAGTTAGACGATTAGTTGAGGTGCGTGAAAGAGCAAAAAGGGAAGAACGAGAAAACGCAAGAGTGTGGCGATAGATGCGACGTGAGCGCGGGAGGGGTAGGAGAGCTCCTAGTGTGGTGGTACCTGTGCACCAACAAGAAGTGAGAAGAGAAAATCGCGTGGCATAGGTACGCAAGGCGGCAGCTGAAAGAGAAAGAGTTGATGCCAACCAATGGGCTGCAAGCCGCTTTGCTGCAAGGAGGGCAGCAAGACAGAGAAGAAACCAAGACGACAGGACCTCCTACCCAACATTAGGCACCTTAGATAGTAGCTCCTACCCAACATTAAGCAGCTTAGATAGTAGCTCCTACCCAACGTTAAGCAGCTTAGATAGTAGCTCCTACCCAACATTAAGCACTTTAGACGACAGGACCTCCTACCCAACATTAGGCACCTTAGATAGTAGCTCCTACCCAACATTAAGCAGCTTAGATAGTAGCTCCTACCCAACATTAAGCAGCTTAGATAGTAGCTCCTACCCAACATTAAGCAGCTTAGATAGTAGCTCCTACCCAACATTAAGCAGCTTAGATAGTAGCTCCTACCCAACATTAAGCAACTGTGATGACTCTATCTCCTACCCAACACTATGCAAAATGACAAGCCATTCAGAATTCATCGAGGGTCAGGCCGTGCACGAACAGGGGCAGGTGTGCTCCACTCTGTACACCAACCCCAGTCATCATAGCAGTCAAGATAACGGCTGCTCCTGCTGTTCGGACCCAGTGCAATATATATTTACACACTGCCTCGTGGAGGAGGAGCGCGCCCTCATCATACAACCCGGGAAAGACTCCATCCAACGCATCAGGATACTGGGCAAGGGCGCCAACGGGCTGGTGGGAGAGGTCATCTTCAATGGAGAACAGATGGTCATGAAGACCTTCTGCTTGGAAAACATCTGCGACCTGGTCCACGAGATGCGGGTCCAGCGGGAGCTCGCCGGAGCCGGAGGTGCCCCCGAAGTGCGCGGGCTGAGCCTCGACAGGGCCCAGTTGGTGATGACCTTCACTGGCAGCACGTACCACCAATATATCCGCACCTGCACCGACCTCCAGCTCGTCCAGACCCTCTCCATTATCGCCCAGAAACTCCAAGAAATCCATGATAAGGGCATCCTCCACAACGACCTCAAGGTCGATAACATAACGACGGGGATCGCTCCAGAAGCCGACATCCACATCATCGACTTCGGCCTGAGTAGGAGAGTGGGCCAAGTGCTGAGGATTGGCAGCGGCGACCACAAAGAGACTTGGTATTCCCCTGAGATGCAGGCCTGGCAGCCCCTCACCCCGGCCAGCGACGTCTACTCCCTGGGCTTTCTCATCGGAATGGTCCTGACCACAGCCGCTAAAGATGTCGACCTCCAGGATCATCTGCTGGACCTTCAGATCCAGGCAATGCAGCACGACCCTCTGGCCCGCCCATCACTCCAGGACATCATCAACCAACTGGACTTCATCGCACAACTGTATATGAACAGTGGGAGAGACAGACCTTCCCCACCTCATTTGAGAGCCACTCCTACCCAAGAGTGAGCACCTCCCTAACAGTAAACATTGTAAATATCATAGCCTTAATTATCATTTTCTTGTACTAAAGGATTATAAATATCATAAAATACAAAGAATAATATAAAATATACAATCAAGTACCTCATTATCTCTTGCATTACTCATGATTTCCCTCAATATCATAATATAAGACTTCCCTCACACTTCCCACTGTACCCAAGACTTGTACTATTGGATTGTAAATATCATAAAGTATAAAAAATACTATCTTGAGTACCTAATTAGCTCTTGCATTACTCATGATTTCCCTCAATATCATAATATAAGACTTCCCTCACACTTCCCCCTGTACCCAAGACTTCCCTCACACTTCCCACCGTGCCCAAGACTTCCCTCACACTTACCACTGTACCCCAGACTTACCTCACACTTCCCACTGTACCGACAAGTTCTACCAAGTGTAGGTGTTGACTGCATTTATGTATGATAAACCTTGCTGAATAACGAAATGCATCAGAGTAAATTTATTTCTTTATTTTATACCTACACGTTTCATGGATGAAACAATGTAAAAGATAGAATTACCCAACACTACTATTTCAGATATCTTTTACCATCCTACGTGGGAAATCCAAAGGTGTTATCATGTCTCGGATGAATACACATAAATAGCTTGTAGCTCCTTCCATGCAGTCTTCATTGTATTACAATCTTCACTATATCCTTATCTTGACAAAACATTCACCTTCACTAACCACTATCTTCACTATATCCTTAAATTCACTAAACATTCATCACCAACCACTATCTTCACTATCTCCTTATCTTCACTATACGTTCACCTTCACTAACCACTATCTTCACTATATCCTTATCTTCAATAAACATTTCACCTTCACTAACCACAATCTTCACTATATCCTTATCTTCACTAAACATTCATCACTAACCACTGTCTTCACTAGCTCCTTATCTTCACTAAACCTTCACCTTCAGTAACCACTATCTTCACTATATCCTTATCTTCAATAAACATTCATCACTAACCACTATCTTCAATATATCCTTATCTTCACTACACCCAAAGCTACAAAATATCATTTTCAATGAGATTGGATTGTTATGTGTTCACTATATTCTTCACTACACCATCATGCTGACAATACCATTGCCCTTATTCTACCTGGAAAGGCCATCATCAACTATACCCTAACAAGACCTTCATCATCGTAATTAAGGCCCTCATCACTTCACCCTCAGTTACACTGACCTTTGGCCTTATCATTAGGGGTGAGGTTCATAGATCTCTTTCCACAGACACAAACACACACACACACATACGCACACACACACACACACACACACACACACACACACACACACAACACAGAACACACACACACACACACACACACACACACACACACACACACACACAAAGAACACAGAACACACACACACAGACACACACACACACACGCACACACACACAGAACACAGAACACACACACACACACACACACACACACACACACACACACACGCACACACACAGACACACACATACAGCGTTATCAATACTGTAACAATCATCTCTACTGGTCAAATTTTACACTTACTGTAGCGGGTTATCAGTGATACAAGCTCGTTATACCTTTACTTCAGATTGAAATCAATGATACTACTCAATCTTTATATTCACTACAAGTGGACACCATCAAGGATACTGTTCAATCTTCACTTTAATTGCCATCTAGTATAACATTCTGCAGCTGTATAACATCGTGCAAGAGTAATTCAAAAGTTAATCAATGGACCCTCAACAAAGAGTTAGACGATTAGTTGAGGTGCGTGAAAGAGCAAAAAGGGAAGAACGAGAAAACGCAAGAGTGTGGCGATAGATGCGACGTGAGCGCGGGAGGGGTAGGAGAGCTCCTAGTGTGGTGGTACCTGTGCACCAACAAGAAGTGAGAAGAGAAAATCGCGTGGCATAGGTACGCAAGGCGGCAGCTGAAAGAGAAAGAGTTGATGCCAACCAATGGGCTGCAAGCCGCTTTGCTGCAAGGAGGGCAGCAAGACAGAGAAGAAACCAAGACGACAGGACCTCCTACCCAACATTAGGCACCTTAGATAGTAGCTCCTACCCAACATTAAGCAGCTTAGATAGTAGCTCCTACCCAACGTTAAGCAGCTTAGATAGTAGCTCCTACCCAACATTAAGCACTTTAGACGACAGGACCTCCTACCCAACATTAGGCACCTTAGATAGTAGCTCCTACCCAACATTAAGCAGCTTAGATAGTAGCTCCTACCCAACATTAAGCAGCTTAGATAGTAGCTCCTACCCAACATTAAGCAGCTTAGATAGTAGCTCCTACCCAACATTAAGCAGCTTAGATAGTAGCTCCTACCCAACATTAAGCAACTGTGATGACTCTATCTCCTACCCAACACTATGCAAAATGACAAGCCATTCAGAATTCATCGAGGGTCAGGCCGTGCACGAACAGGGGCAGGTGTGCTCCACTCTGTACACCAACCCCAGTCATCATAGCAGTCAAGATAACGGCTGCTCCTGCTGTTCGGACCCAGTGCAATATATATTTACACACTGCCTCGTGGAGGAGGAGCGCGCCCTCATCATACAACCCGGGAAAGACTCCATCCAACGCATCAGGATACTGGGCAAGGGCGCCAACGGGCTGGTGGGAGAGGTCATCTTCAATGGAGAACAGATGGTCATGAAGACCTTCTGCTTGGAAAACATCTGCGACCTGGTCCACGAGATGCGGGTCCAGCGGGAGCTCGCCGGAGCCGGAGGTGCCCCCGAAGTGCGCGGGCTGAGCCTCGACAGGGCCCAGTTGGTGATGACCTTCACTGGCAGCACGTACCACCAATATATCCGCACCTGCACCGACCTCCAGCTCGTCCAGACCCTCTCCATTATCGCCCAGAAACTCCAAGAAATCCATGATAAGGGCATCCTCCACAACGACCTCAAGGTCGATAACATAACGACGGGGATCGCTCCAGAAGCCGACATCCACATCATCGACTTCGGCCTGAGTAGGAGAGTGGGCCAAGTGCTGAGGATTGGCAGCGGCGACCACAAAGAGACTTGGTATTCCCCTGAGATGCAGGCCTGGCAGCCCCTCACCCCGGCCAGCGACGTCTACTCCCTGGGCTTTCTCATCGGAATGGTCCTGACCACAGCCGCTAAAGATGTCGACCTCCAGGATCATCTGCTGGACCTTCAGATCCAGGCAATGCAGCACGACCCTCTGGCCCGCCCATCACTCCAGGACATCATCAACCAACTGGACTTCATCGCACAACTGTATATGAACAGTGGGAGAGACAGACCTTCCCCACCTCATTTGAGAGCCACTCCTACCCAAGAGTGAGCACCTCCCTAACAGTAAACATTGTAAATATCATAGCCTTAATTATCATTTTCTTGTACTAAAGGATTATAAATATCATAAAATACAAAGAATAATATAAAATATACAATCTTGAGTACCTCATTATCTCTTGCATTACTCATGATTTCCCTCAATATCATAATATAAGACTTCCCTCACACTTCCCACTGTACCCAAGACTTGTACTAAAGGATTATAAATATCATTAAATATAAAAAATACTATCTTGAGTACCTAATTAGCTCTTGCATTACTCATGATTTCCCTCAATATCATAATATGAGACTTCCCTCACACTTCCCACTGTACCCAAGACTTCCCTCACACTTCCCACCGTGCCCAAGACTTCCCTCACACTTACCACTGTACCCCAGACTTACCTCACACCTCACACTGTACCGACAAGTTCTACCAAGTGTATGTGTTGACTGCATTTATGTATGATAAACCTTGCTGAATAACGAAATGCATCAGAGTAAATATATTTATTTATTTTATACCTACACGTTTCATGGATGAAACAATGTAAAAGATAGAATTACCCAACACTACTATTTTAGATATCTTTTACCATCCTACGTGGGAAATCCAAAGGGTTATCATGTCTCGGATGAATACACATAAATAGCTTGTAGCTCCTTCCATGCAGTCTTCATTGTATTACTATCTTCACTATATCCTTATCTTGACAAAACATTCACCTTCACTAACCACTATCTTCACTATATCCTTAACTTCACTAAACATTCATCACCAACCACTATCTTCACTATCTCCTTATCTTCACTATACATTCACCTTCACTAACCACTATCTTCACTATATCCTTATCTTCAATAAACATTTCACCTTCACTAACCACTATCTTCACTATATCCTTATCTTCACTAAACATTCATCACTAACCACTGTCTTCACTATCTCCTTATCTTCACTAAACCTTCACCTTCACTAACCACTATCTTCACTATATCCTTATCTTCAATAAACATTCATCACTAATCACTATCTTCAATATATCCTTATCTTCACTACACCCAAAGCTACAAAATATCATTTTCAATGAGATTGGATTGTTTTGTGTTCACTATATTCTTCACTACACCATCATGCTGACAATACCATTGCCCTTATTCTACCTGGAAAGGCCATCATCAACTATACCCTAACAAGACCTTCATCATCGTAATTAAGGCCCTCATCACTTCACCCTCAGTTACATTGACCTTTGGCCTTATCATTAGGGGTGAGGTTCATAGATCTCTTTCCACAGACACAAACACACACACACACACACACACACACACGCACACAAACACACACACCAACACAGAACACACACACACACACACACACACACACACACACACACACACACACACACACACACACACATACAGCGTTATCAATACAGTAACAATCATCTCTACTGGTCAAATTTTACACTTACTGTAGCGGGTTATCAGTGATACAAGCTCGTTATACCTTTACTTCAGATTGAAATCAATGATACTACTCAATCTTTATATTCACTACAAGTGGAAACCATCAAGGATACTGTTCAATCTTCACTTTAATTGCCATCTAGTATAACATTCTGCAGCTGTATAACATCGTGCAAGAGTAATTCAAAAGATAATCAATGGACCCTCAACAAAGAGTTAGACGATTAGTTGAGGTGCGTGAAAGAGCAAAAAGGGAAGAACGAGAAAACGCAAGAGTGTGGCGATAGATGCGACGTGAGCGCGGGAGGGGTAGGAGAGCTCCTAGTGTGGTGGTACCTGTGCACCAACAAGAAGTGAGAAGAGAAAATCGCGTGGCATAGGTACGCAAGGCGGCAGCTGAAAGAGAAAGAGTTGATGCCAACCAGTGGGCTGCAATCCGCTTTGCTGCAAGGAGGGCAGCAAGACAGAGAAGAAACCAAGACGACAGGACCTCCTACCCAACATTAGACACCTTAGATAGTAGCTCCTACCCAACATTAAGCAGCTTAGATAGTAGCTCCTACCCAACATTAAGCAGCTTAGATAGTAGCTCCTACCCAACATTAAGCACTTTAGACGACAGGACCTCCTACCCAACATTAGGCACCTTAGATAGTAGCTCCTACCCAACATTAAGCAGCTTAGATAGTAGCTCCTACCCAACATTAAGCAGCTTAGATAGTAGCTCCTACCCAACATTAAGCAGCTTAGATAGTAGCTCCTACCCAACATTAAGCAGCTTAGATAGTAGCTCCTACCCAACATTAAGCACTTTAGACGACAGGACATCCTACCCAACATTAGGCACCTTAGATAGTAGCTCCTACCCAACATTAAGCAGCTTAGATAGTAGCTCCTACCCAACATTAAGCAGCTTAGATAGTAGCTCCTACCCAACATTAAGCAGCTTAGATAGTAGCTCCTACCCAACATTAAGCAGCTTAGATAGTAGCTCCTACCCAACATTAAGCAACTGTGATGACTCTATCTCCTACCCAACACTATGCAAAATGACAAGCCATTCAGAATTCATCGAGGGTCAGGCCGTGCACGAACAGGGGCAGGTGTGCTCCACTCTGTACACCAACCCCAGTCATCATAGCAGTCAAGATAACGGCTGCTCCTGCTGTTCGGACCCAGTGCAATATATATTTACACACTGCCTCGTGGAGGAGGAGCGCGCCCTCATCATACAACCCGGGAAAGACTCCATCCAACGCATCAGGATACTGGGCAAGGGCGCCAACGGGCTGGTGGGAGAGGTCATCTTCAATGGAGAACAGATGGTCATGAAGACCTTCTGCTTGGAAAACATCTGCGACCTGGTCCACGAGATGCGGGTCCAGCGGGAGCTCGCCGGAGCCGGAGGTGCCCCCGAAGTGCGCGGGCTGAGCCTCGACAGGGCCCAGTTGGTGATGACCTTCACTGGCAGCACGTACCACCAATATATCCGCACCTGCACCGACCTCCAGCTCGTCCAGACCCTCTCCATTATCGCCCAGAAACTCCAAGAAATCCATGATAAGGGCATCCTCCACAACGACCTCAAGGTCGATAACATAACGACGGGGATCGCTCCAGAAGCCGACATCCACATCATCGACTTCGGCCTGAGTAGGAGAGTGGGCCAAGTGCTGAGGATTGGCAGCGGCGACCACAAAGAGACTTGGTATTCCCCTGAGATGCAGGCCTGGCAGCCCCTCACCCCGGCCAGCGACGTCTACTCCCTGGGCTTTCTCATCGGAATGGTCCTGACCACAGCCGCTAAAGATGTCGACCTCCAGGATCATCTGCTGGACCTTCAGATCCAGGCAATGCAGCACGACCCTCTGGCCCGCCCATCACTCCAGGACATCATCAACCAACTGGACTTCATCGCACAACTGTATATGAACAGTGGGAGAGACAGACCTTCCCCACCTCATTTGAGAGCCACTCCTACCCAAGAGTGAGCACCTCCCTAACAGTAAACATTGTAAATATCATAGCCTTAATTATCATTTTCTTGTACTAAAGGATTATAAATATCATAAAATACAAAGAATAATATAAAATATACAATCTTGAGTACCTCATTATCTCTTGCATTACTCATGATTTCCCTCAATATCATAATATAAGACTTCCCTCACACTTCCCACTGTACCCAAGACTTGTACTAAAGGATTATAAATATCATTAAATATAAAAAATACTATCTTGAGTACCTAATTAGCTCTTGCATTACTCATGATTTCCCTCAATATCATAATATGAGACTTCCCTCACACTTCCCACTGTACCCAAGACTTCCCTCACACTTCCCACCGTGCCCAAGACTTCCCTCACACTTACCACTGTACCCCAGACTTACCTCACACCTCACACTGTACCGACAAGTTCTACCAAGTGTATGTGTTGACTGCATTTATGTATGATAAACCTTGCTGAATAACGAAATGCATCAGAGTAAATATATTTATTTTATACCTACACGTTTCATGGATGAAACAATGTAAAAGATAGAATTACCCAACACTACTATTTTAGATATCTTTTACCATCCTACGTGGGAAATCCAAAGGGTTATCATGTCTCGGATGAATACACATAAATAGCTTGTAGCTCCTTCCATGCAGTCTTCATTGTATTACTATCTTCACTATATCCTTATCTTGACAAAACATTCACCTTCACTAACCACTATCTTCACTATATCCTTAACTTCACTAAACATTCATCACCAACCACTATCTTCACTATCTCCTTATCTTCACTATACATTCACCTTCACTAACCACTATCTTCACTATATCCTTATCTTCAATAAACATTTCACCTTCACTAACCACTATCTTCACTATATCCTTATCTTCACTAAACATTCATCACTAACCACTGTCTTCACTATCTCCTTATCTTCACTAAACCTTCACCTTCACTAACCACTATCTTCACTATATCCTTATCTTCAATAAACATTCATCACTAATCACTATCTTCAATATATCCTTATCTTCACTACACCCAAAGCTACAAAATATCATTTTCAATGAGATTGGATTGTTTTGTGTTCACTATATTCTTCACTACACCATCATGCTGACAATACCATTGCCCTTATTCTACCTGGAAAGGCCATCATCAACTATACCCTAACAAGACCTTCATCATCGTAATTAAGGCCCTCATCACTTCACCCTCAGTTACATTGACCTTTGGCCTTATCATTAGGGGTGAGGTTCATAGATCTCTTTCCACAGACACAAACACACACACACACACACACACACACACACACACACACACACAACACAGAACACACACACACACACACACACACACACACACACACACACACACACACACACACACACATACAGCGTTATCAATACAGTAACAATCATCTCTACTGGTCAAATTTTACACTTACTGTAGCGGGTTATCAGTGATACAAGCTCGTTATACCTTTACTTCAGATTGAAATCAATGATACTACTCAATCTTTATATTCACTACAAGTGGAAACCATCAAGGATACTGTTCAATCTTCACTTTAATTGCCATCTAGTATAACATTCTGCAGCTGTATAACATCGTGCAAGAGTAATTCAAAAGATAATCAATGGACCCTCAACAAAGAGTTAGACGATTAGTTGAGGTGCGTGAAAGAGCAAAAAGGGAAGAACGAGAAAACGCAAGAGTGTGGCGATAGATGCGACGTGAGCGCGGGAGGGGTAGGAGAGCTCCTAGTGTGGTGGTACCTGTGCACCAACAAGAAGTGAGAAGAGAAAATCGCGTGGCATAGGTACGCAAGGCGGCAGCTGAAAGAGAAAGAGTTGATGCCAACCAGTGGGCTGCAAGCCGCTTTGCTGCAAGGAGGGCAGCAAGACAGAGAAGAAACCAAGACGACAGGACCTCCTACCCAACATTAGGCACCTTAGATAGTAGCTCCTACCCAACATTAAGCAGCTTAGATAGTAGCTCCTACCCAACATTAAGCAGCTTAGATAGTAGCTCCTACCCAACATTAAGCACTTTAGACGACAGGACCTCCTACCCAACATTAGGCACCTTAGATAGTAGCTCCTACCCAACATTAAGCAGCTTAGATAGTAGCTCCTACCCAACATTAAGCAGCTTAGATAGTAGCTCCTACCCAACATTAAGCAGCTTAGATAGTAGCTCCTACCCAACATTAAGCAGCTTAGATAGTAGCTCCTACCCAACATTAAGCAGCTTAGATAGTAGCTCCTACCCAACATTAAGCAACTGTGATGACTCTATCTCCTACCCAACACTATGCAAAATGACAAGCCATTCAGAATTCATCGAGGGTCAGGCCGTGCACGAACAGGGGCAGGTGTGCTCCACTCTGTACACCAACCCCAGTCATCATAGCAGTCAAGATAACGGCTGCTCCTGCTGTTCGGACCCAGTGCAATATATATTTACACACTGCCTCGTGGAGGAGGAGCGCGCCCTCATCATACAACCCGGGAAAGACTCCATCCAACGCATCAGGATACTGGGCAAGGGCGCCAACGGGCTGGTGGGAGAGGTCATCTTCAATGGAGAACAGATGGTCATGAAGACCTTCTGCTTGGAAAACATCTGCGACCTGGTCCACGAGATGCGGGTCCAGCGGGAGCTCGCCGGAGCCGGAGGTGCCCCCGAAGTGCGCGGGCTGAGCCTCGACAGGGCCCAGTTGGTGATGACCTTCACTGGCAGCACGTACCACCAATATATCCGCACCTGCACCGACCTCCAGCTCGTCCAGACCCTCTCCATTATCGCCCAGAAACTCCAAGAAATCCATGATAAGGGCATCCTCCACAACGACCTCAAGGTCGATAACATAACGACGGGGATCGCTCCAGAAGCCGACATCCACATCATCGACTTCGGCCTGAGTAGGAGAGTGGGCCAAGTGCTGAGGATTGGCAGCGGCGACCACAAAGAGACTTGGTATTCCCCTGAGATGCAGGCCTGGCAGCCCCTCACCCCGGCCAGCGACGTCTACTCCCTGGGCTTTCTCATCGGAATGGTCCTGACCACAGCCGCTAAAGATGTCGACCTCCAGGATCATCTGCTGGACCTTCAGATCCAGGCAATGCAGCACGACCCTCTGGCCCGCCCATCACTCCAGGACATCATCAACCAACTGGACTTCATCGCACAACTGTATATGAACAGTGGGAGAGACAGACCTTCCCCACCTCATTTGAGAGCCACTCCTACCCAAGAGTGAGCACCTCCCTAACAGTAAACATTGTAAATATCATAGCCTTAATTATCATTTTCTTGTACTAAAGGATTATAAATATCATAAAATACAAAGAATAATATAAAATATACAATCTTGAGTACCTCATTATCTCTTGCATTACTCATGATTTCCCTCAATATCATAATATAAGACTTCCCTCACACTTCCCACTGTACCCAAGACTTGTACTAAAGGATTATAAATATCATTAAATATAAAAAATACTATCTTGAGTACCTAATTAGCTCTTGCATTACTCATGATTTCCCTCAATATCATAATATGAGACTTCCCTCACACTTCCCACTGTACCCAAGACTTCCCTCACACTTCCCACCGTGCCCAAGACTTCCCTCACACTTACCACTGTACCCCAGACTTACCTCACACCTCACACTGTACCGACAAGTTCTACCAAGTGTATGTGTTGACTGCATTTATGTATGATAAACCTTGCTGAATAACGAAATGCATCAGAGTAAATATATTATTATTTTATACCTACACGTTTCATGGATGAAACAATGTAAAAGATAGAATTACCCAACACTACTATTTTAGATATCTTTTACCATCCTACGTGGGAAATCCAAAGGGTTATCATGTCTCGGATGAATACACATAAATAGCTTGTAGCTCCTTCCATGCAGTCTTCATTGTATTACTATCTTCACTATATCCTTATCTTGACAAAACATTCACCTTCACTAACCACTATCTTCACTATATCCTTAACTTCACTAAACATTCATCACCAACCACTATCTTCACTATCTCCTTATCTTCACTATACATTCACCTTCACTAACCACTATCTTCACTATATCCTTATCTTCAATAAACATTTCACCTTCACTAACCACTATCTTCACTATATCCTTATCTTCACTAAACATTCATCACTAACCACTGTCTTCACTATCTCCTTATCTTCACTAAACCTTCACCTTCACTAACCACTATCTTCACTATATCCTTATCTTCAATAAACATTCATCACTAATCACTATCTTCAATATATCCTTATCTTCACTACACCCAAAGCTACAAAATATCATTTTCAATGAGATTGGATTGTTTTGTGTTCACTATATTCTTCACTACACCATCATGCTGACAATACCATTGCCCTTATTCTACCTGGAAAGGCCATCATCAACTATACCCTAACAAGACCTTCATCATCGTAATTAAGGCCCTCATCACTTCACCCTCAGTTACATTGACCTTTGGCCTTATCATTAGGGGTGAGGTTCATAGATCTCTTTCCACAGACACAAACACACACACACACACACACACACACACACACACACACACACAACACAGAACACACACACACACACACACACACACACACACACACACACACACACACACACACACACACACATACAGCGTTATCAATACAGTAACAATCATCTCTACTGGTCAAATTTTACACTTACTGTAGCGGGTTATCAGTGATACAAGCTCGTTATACCTTTACTTCAGATTGAAATCAATGATACTACTCAATCTTTATATTCACTACAAGTGGAAACCATCAAGGATACTGTTCAATCTTCACTTTAATTGCCATCTAGTATAACATTCTGCAGCTGTATAACATCGTGCAAGAGTAATTCAAAAGATAATCAATGGACCCTCAACAAAGAGTTAGACGATTAGTTGAGGTGCGTGAAAGAGCAAAAAGGGAAGAACGAGAAAACGCAAGAGTGTGGCGATAGATGCGACGTGAGCGCGGGAGGGGTAGGAGAGCTCCTAGTGTGGTGGTACCTGTGCACCAACAAGAAGTGAGAAGAGAAAATCGCGTGGCATAGGTACGCAAGGCGGCAGCTGAAAGAGAAAGAGTTGATGCCAACCAGTGGGCTGCAAGCCGCTTTGCTGCAAGGAGGGCAGCAAGACAGAGAAGAAACCAAGACGACAGGACCTCCTACCCAACATTAGGCACCTTAGATAGTAGCTCCTACCCAACATTAAGCAGCTTAGATAGTAGCTCCTACCCAACATTAAGCAGCTTAGATAGTAGCTCCTACCCAACATTAAGCACTTTAGACGACAGGACCTCCTTCCCAACATTAGGCACCTTAGATAGTAGCTCCTACCCAACATTAAGCAGCTTAGATAGTAGCTCCTACCCAACATTAAGCAGCTTAGATAGTAGCTCCTACCCAACATTAAGCAGCTTAGATAGTAGCTCCTACCCAACATTAAGCAGCTTAGATAGTAGCTCCTACCCAACATTAAGCAGCTTAGATAGTAGCTCCTACCCAACATTAAGCAACTGTGATGACTCTATCTCCTACCCAACACTATGCAAAATGACAAGCCATTCAGAATTCATCGAGGGTCAGGCCGTGCACGAACAGGGGCAGGTGTGCTCCACTCTGTACACCAACCCCAGTCATCATAGCAGTCAAGATAACGGCTGCTCCTGCTGTTCGGACCCAGTGCAATATATATTTACACACTGCCTCGTGGAGGAGGAGCGCGCCCTCATCATACAACCCGGGAAAGACTCCATCCAACGCATCAGGATACTGGGCAAGGGCGCCAACGGGCTGGTGGGAGAGGTCATCTTCAATGGAGAACAGATGGTCATGAAGACCTTCTGCTTGGAAAACATCTGCGACCTGGTCCACGAGATGCGGGTCCAGCGGGAGCTCGCCGGAGCCGGAGGTGCCCCCGAAGTGCGCGGGCTGAGCCTCGACAGGGCCCAGTTGGTGATGACCTTCACTGGCAGCACGTACCACCAATATATCCGCACCTGCACCGACCTCCAGCTCGTCCAGACCCTCTCCATTATCGCCCAGAAACTCCAAGAAATCCATGATAAGGGCATCCTCCACAACGACCTCAAGGTCGATAACATAACGACGGGGATCGCTCCAGAAGCCGACATCCACATCATCGACTTCGGCCTGAGTAGGAGAGTGGGCCAAGTGCTGAGGATTGGCAGCGGCGACCACAAAGAGACTTGGTATTCCCCTGAGATGCAGGCCTGGCAGCCCCTCACCCCGGCCAGCGACGTCTACTCCCTGGGCTTTCTCATCGGAATGGTCCTGACCACAGCCGCTAAAGATGTCGACCTCCAGGATCATCTGCTGGACCTTCAGATCCAGGCAATGCAGCACGACCCTCTGGCCCGCCCATCACTCCAGGACATCATCAACGAACTGGACTTCATCGCACAACTGTATATGAACAGTGGGAGAGACAGACCTTCCCCACCTCATTTGAGAGCCACTCCTACCCAAGAGTGAGCACCTCCCTAACAGTAAACATTGTAAATATCATAGCCTTAATTATCATTTTCTTGTACTAAAGGATTATAAATATCATAAAATACAAAGAATAATATAAAATATACAATCTTGAGTACCTCATTATCTCTTGCATTACTCATGATTTCCCTCAATATCATAATATAAGACTTCCCTCACACTTCCCACTGTACCCAAGACTTGTACTAAAGGATTATAAATATCATAAAATATAAAAAATACTATCTTGAGTACCTAATTAGCTCTTGCATTACTCATGATTTCCCTCAATATCATAATATGAGACTTCCCTCACACTTCCCACTGTACCCAAGACTTCCCTCACACTTCCCACCGTGCCCAAGACTTCCCTCACACTTACCACTGTACCCCAGACTTACCTCACACCTCACACTGTACCGACAAGTTCTACCAAGTGTATGTGTTGACTGCATTTATGTATGATAAACCTTGCTGAATAACGAAATGCATCAGAGTAAATATATTATTATTTTATACCTACACGTTTCATGGATGAAACAATGTAAAAGATAGAATTACCCAACACTACTATTTTAGATATCTTTTACCATCCTACGTGGGAAATCCAAAGGGGTTATCATGTCTCGGATGAATACACATAAATAGCTTGTAGCTCCTTCCATGCAGTCTTCATTGTATTACTATCTTCACTATATCCTTATCTTGACAAAACATTCACCTTCACTAACCACTATCTTCACTATATCCTTATCTTCACTAAACATTCATCACCAACCACTATCTTCACTATCTCCTTATCTTCACTATACATTCACCTTCACTAACCACTATCTTCACTATATCCTTATCTTGACTAAACATTCACCTTCACTAACCACTATCTTCACTATATCCTTATCTTCACTAAACATTCATCACTAACCACTGTCTTCACTATCTCCTTATCTTCACTAAACCTTCACCTTCACTAACCACTATCTTCACTATATCCTTATCTTCAATAAACATTCATCACTAATCACTATCTTCAATATATCCTTATCTTCACTACACCCAAAGCTACAAAATATCATTTTCAATGAGATTGGATTGTTTTGTGTTCACTATATTCTTCACTACACCATCATGCTGACAATACCATTGCCCTTATTCTACCTGGAAAGGCCATCATCAACTATACCCTAACAAGACCTTCATCATCGTAATTAAGGCCCTCATCACTTCACCCTCAGTTACACTGACCTTTGGCCTTATCATTAGGGGTGAGGTTCATAGATCTCTTTCCACAGACACAAACACACACACACACACACACACACACACACACACACACACACACACAACACAGAACACACACACACACACACACACACACACACACACACACACACACACACACACACACACACATACAGCGTTATCAATACAGTAACAATCATCTCTACTGGTCAAATTTTACACTTACTGTAGCGGGTTATCAGTGATACAAGCTCGTTATACCTTTACTTCAGATTGAAATCAATGATACTACTCAATCTTTATATTCACTACAAGTGGAAACCATCAAGGATACTGTTCAATCTTCACTTTAATTGCCATCTAGTATAACATTCTGCAGCTGTATAACATCGTGCAAGAGTAATTCAAAAGATAATCAATGGACCCTCAACAAAGAGTTAGACGATTAGTTGAGGTGCGTGAAAGAGCAAAAAGGGAAGAACGAGAAAACGCAAGAGTGTGGCGATAGATGCGACGTGAGCGCGGGAGGGGTAGGAGAGCTCCTAGTGTGGTGGTACCTGTGCACCAACAAGAAGTGAGAAGAGAAAATCGCGTGGCATAGGTACGCAAGGCGGCAGCTGAAAGAGAAAGAGTTGATGCCAACCAGTGGGCTGCAAGCCGCTTTGCTGCAAGGAGGGCAGCAAGACAGAGAAGAAACCAAGACGACAGGACCTCCTACCCAACATTAGGCACCTTAGATAGTAGCTCCTACCCAACATTAAGCAGCTTAGATAGTAGCTCCTACCCAACATTAAGCAGCTTAGATAGTAGCTCCTACCCAACATTAAGCACTTTAGACGACAGGACCTCCTACCCAACATTAGGCACCTTAGATAGTAGCTCCTACCCAACATTAAGCAGCTTAGATAGTAGCTCCTACCCAACATTAAGCAGCTTAGATAGTAGCTCCTACCCAACATTAAGCAGCTTAGATAGTAGCTCCTACCCAACATTAAGCAGCTTAGATAGTAGCTCCTACCCAACATTAAGCAGCTTAGATAGTAGCTCCTACCCAACATTAAGCAACTGTGATGACTCTATCTCCTACCCAACACTATGCAAAATGACAAGCCATTCAGAATTCATCGAGGGTCAGGCCGTGCACGAACAGGGGCAGGTGTGCTCCACTCTGTACACCAACCCCAGTCATCATAGCAGTCAAGATAACGGCTGCTCCTGCTGTTCGGACCCAGTGCAATATATATTTACACACTGCCTCGTGGAGGAGGAGCGCGCCCTCATCATACAACCCGGGAAAGACTCCATCCAACGCATCAGGATACTGGGCAAGGGCGCCAACGGGCTGGTGGGAGAGGTCATCTTCAATGGAGAACAGATGGTCATGAAGACCTTCTGCTTGGAAAACATCTGCGACCTGGTCCACGAGATGCGGGTCCAGCGGGAGCTCGCCGGAGCCGGAGGTGCCCCCGAAGTGCGCGGGCTGAGCCTCGACAGGGCCCAGTTGGTGATGACCTTCACTGGCAGCACGTACCACCAATATATCCGCACCTGCACCGACCTCCAGCTCGTCCAGACCCTCTCCATTATCGCCCAGAAACTCCAAGAAATCCATGATAAGGGCATCCTCCACAACGACCTCAAGGTCGATAACATAACGACGGGGATCGCTCCAGAAGCCGACATCCACATCATCGACTTCGGCCTGAGTAGGAGAGTGGGCCAAGTGCTGAGGATTGGCAGCGGCGACCACAAAGAGACTTGGTATTCCCCTGAGATGCAGGCCTGGCAGCCCCTCACCCCGGCCAGCGACGTCTACTCCCTGGGCTTTCTCATCGGAATGGTCCTGACCACAGCCGCTAAAGATGTCGACCTCCAGGATCATCTGCTGGACCTTCAGATCCAGGCAATGCAGCACGACCCTCTGGCCCGCCCATCACTCCAGGACATCATCAACGAACTGGACTTCATCGCACAACTGTATATGAACAGTGGGAGAGACAGACCTTCCCCACCTCATTTGAGAGCCACTCCTACCCAAGAGTGAGCACCTCCCTAACAGTAAACATTGTAAATATCATAGCCTTAATTATCATTTTCTTGTACTAAAGGATTATAAATATCATAAAATACAAAGAATAATATAAAATATACTATCTTGAGTACCTCATTATCTCTTGCATTACTCATGATTTCCCTCAATATCATAATATAAGACTTCCCTCACACTTCCCACTGTACCCAAGACTTGTACTAAAGGATTATAAATATCATTAAATATAAAAAATACTATCTTGAGTACCTAATTAGCTCTTGCATTACTCATGATTTCCCTCAATATCATAATATGAGACTTCCCTCACACTTCCCACTGTACCCAAGACTTCCCTCACACTTCCCACCGTGCCCAAGACTTCGCTCACACTTACCACTGTACCCCAGACTTACCTCACACCTCACACTGTACCGACAAGTTCTACCAAGTGTATGTGTTGACTGCATTTATGTATGATAAACCTTGCTGAATAACGAAATGCATCAGAGTAAATATCTTATTATTTTATACCTACACGTTTCATGGATGAAACAATGTAAAAGATAGAATTACCCAACACTACTATTTAGATATCTTTTACCATCCTACGTGGGAAATCCAAAGGGTTATCATGTCTCGGATGAATACACATAAATAGCTTGTAGCTCCTTCCATGCAGTCTTCATTGTATTACTATCTTCACTATATCCTTATCTTGACAAAACATTCACCTTCACTAACCACTATCTTCACTATATCCTTAACTTCACTAAACATTCATCACCAACCACTATCTTCACTATCTCCTTATCTTCACTATACATTCACCTTCACTAACCACTATCTTCACTATATCCTTATCTTCAATAAACATTCACCTTCACTAACCACTATCTTCACTATATCCTTATCTTCACTAAACATTCATCACTAACCACTGTCTTCACTATCTCCTTATCTTCACTAAACCTTCACCTTCACTAACCACTATCTTCACTATATCCTTATCTTCAATAAACATTCATCACTAATCACTATCTTCAATATATCCTTATCTTCACTACACCCAAAGCTACAAAATATCATTTTCAATGAGATTGGATTGTTTTGTGTTCACTATATTCTTCACTACACCATCATGCTGACAATACCATTGCCCTTATTCTACCTGGAAAGGCCATCATCAACTATACCCTAACAAGACCTTCATCATCGTAATTAAGGCCCTCATCACTTCACCCTCAGTTACACTGACCTTTGGCCTTATCATTAGGGGTGAGGTTCATAGATCTCTTTCCACAGACACAAACACACACACACACACACACACACACACACACACACACACAAACACAACACAGAACACACACACACACACACACACACACACACACACACACACACACACACACACACACACACACATACAGCGTTATCAATACAGTAACAATCATCTCTACTGGTCAAATTTTACACTTACTGTAGCGGGTTATCAGTGATACAAGCTCGTTATACCTTTACTTCAGATTGAAATCAATGATACTACTCAATCTTTATATTCACTACAAGTGGAAACCATCAAGGATACTGTTCAATCTTCACTTTAATTGCCATCTAGTATAACATTCTGCAGCTGTATAACATCGTGCAAGAGTAATTCAAAAGATAATCAATGGACCCTCAACAAAGAGTTAGACGATTAGTTGAGGTGCGTGAAAGAGCAAAAAGGGAAGAACGAGAAAACGCAAGAGTGTGGCGATAGATGCGACGTGAGCGCGGGAGGGGTAGGAGAGCTCCTAGTGTGGTGGTACCTGTGCACCAACAAGAAGTGAGAAGAGAAAATCGCGTGGCATAGGTACGCAAGGCGGCAGCTGAAAGAGAAAGAGTTGATGCCAACCAGTGGGCTGCAAGCCGCTTTGCTGCAAGGAGGGCAGCAAGACAGAGAAGAAACCAAGACGACAGGACCTCCTACCCAACATTAGGCACCTTAGATAGTAGCTCCTACCCAACATTAAGCAGCTTAGATAGTAGCTCCTACCCAACATTAAGCAGCTTAGATAGTAGCTCCTACCCAACATTAAGCACTTTAGACGACAGGAGCCTCCCTACCCAACATTAGGCACCTTAGATAGTAGCTCCTACCCAACATTAAGCAGCTTAGATAGTAGCTCCTACCCAACATTAAGCAGCTTAGATAGTAGCTCCTACCCAACATTAAGCAGCTTAGATAGTAGCTCCTACCCAACATTAAGCAGCTTAGATAGTAGCTCCTACCCAACATTAAGCAACTGTGATGACTCTATCTCCTACCCAACACTATGCAAAATGACAAGCCATTCAGAATTCATCGAGGGTCAGGCCGTGCACGAACAGGGGCAGGTGTGCTCCACTCTGTACACCAACCCCAGTCATCATAGCAGTCAAGATAACGGCTGCTCCTGCTGTTCGGACCCAGTGCAATATATATTTACACACTGCCTCGTGGAGGAGGAGCGCGCCCTCATCATACAACCCGGGAAAGACTCCATCCAACGCATCAGGATACTGGGCAAGGGCGCCAACGGGCTGGTGGGAGAGGTCATCTTCAATGGAGAACAGATGGTCATGAAGACCTTCTGCTTGGAAAACATCTGCGACCTGGTCCACGAGATGCGGGTCCAGCGGGAGCTCGCCGGAGCCGGAGGTGCCCCCGAAGTGCGCGGGCTGAGCCTCGACAGGGCCCAGTTGGTGATGACCTTCACTGGCAGCACGTACCACCAATATATCCGCACCTGCACCGACCTCCAGCTCGTCCAGACCCTCTCCATTATCGCCCAGAAACTCCAAGAAATCCATGATAAGGGCATCCTCCACAACGACCTCAAGGTCGATAACATAACGACGGGGATCGCTCCAGAAGCCGACATCCACATCATCGACTTCGGCCTGAGTAGGAGAGTGGGCCAAGTGCTGAGGATTGGCAGCGGCGACCACAAAGAGACTTGGTATTCCCCTGAGATGCAGGCCTGGCAGCCCCTCACCCCGGCCAGCGACGTCTACTCCCTGGGCTTTCTCATCGGAATGGTCCTGACCACAGCCGCTAAAGATGTCGACCTCCAGGATCATCTGCTGGACCTTCAGATCCAGGCAATGCAGCACGACCCTCTGGCCCGCCCATCACTCCAGGACATCATCAACGAACTGGACTTCATCGCACAACTGTATATGAACAGTGGGAGAGACAGACCTTCCCCACCTCATTTGAGAGCCACTCCTACCCAAGAGTGAGCACCTCCCTAACAGTAAACATTGTAAATATCATAGCCTTAATTATCATTTTCTTGTACTAAAGGATTATAA
The DNA here is from genome assembly GCF_036320965.1 of Panulirus ornatus. Taxonomy (NCBI): domain Eukaryota; kingdom Metazoa; phylum Arthropoda; class Malacostraca; order Decapoda; family Palinuridae; genus Panulirus; species Panulirus ornatus. The sequence goes on from NC_092281.1 coordinate 38,920,841, forward strand.
ATATCATAAAATACAAAGAATAATATAAAATATACTATCTTGAGTACCTCATTATCTCTTGCATTACTCATGATTTCCCTCAATATCATAATATAAGACTTCCCTCACACTTCCCACTGTACCCAAGACTTGTACTAAAGGATTATAAATATCATAAAATATAAAAAATACTATCTTGAGTACCTAATTAGCTCTTGCATTACTCATGATTTCCCTCAATATCATAATATGAGACTTCCCTCACACTTCCCACTGTACCCAAGACTTCCCTCACACTTCCCACCGTACCCAAGACTTCGCTCACACTTACCACTGTACCCCAGACTTACCTCACACCTCACACTGTACCGACAAGTTCTACCAAGTGTAGTTGTTGACTGTATTTATGTATGATAAACCTTGCTGAATAACGAAATGCATCAGAGTAAATATCTCTATTTTATACCTACACGTTTCATGGATGAAACAATATAAAAGATAGAATTACCCAACACTACTATTTTAGATATCTTTTACCATCCTACGTGGGAAATCCAAAGGGGTTATCATGTCTCGGATGAATACACATAAATAGCTTGTAGCTCCTTCCATGCAGTCTTCATTGTATTACTATCTTCACTATATCCTTATCTTGACAAAACATTCACCTTCACTAACCACTATCTTCACTATATCCTTATCTTCACTAAACATTCATCACCAACCACTATCTTCACTATCTCCTTATCTTCACTATACATTCACCTTCACTAACCACTATCTTCACTATATCCTTATCTTCAATAAACATTTCACCTTCACTAACCACTATCTTCACTATATCCTTATCTTCACTAAACATTCATCACTAACCACTGTCTTCACTATCTCCTTATCTTCACTAAACCTTCACCTTCACTAACCACTATCTTCACTATATCCTTATCTTCAATAAACTTTCATCACTAATCACTATCTTCAATATATCCTTATCTTCACTACACCCAAAGCTACAAAATATCATTTTCAATGAGATTGGATTGTTTTGTGTTCACTATATTCTTCACTACACCATCATGCTGACAATACTATTGCCCTTATTCTACCTGGAAAGGCCATCATCAACTATACCCTAACAAGACCTTCATCATCGTAATTAAGGCCCTCATCACTTCACCCTCAGTTACACTGACCTTTGGCCTTATCATTAGGGGTGAGGTTCATAGATCTCTTTCCACAGACACAAACACACACACACACACACACACACACACACACACACACACACACAACACAGAACACACACACACACACACACACACACACACACACACACACACACACACACACACACACACACACATACAGCGTTATCAATACAGTAACACTCATCTCTACTGGTCAAATTTTACACTTACTGTAGCGGGTTATCAGTGATACAAGCTCGTTATACCTTTACTTCAGATTGAAATCAATGATACTACTCAATCTTTATATTCACTACAAGTGGAAACCATCAAGGATACTGTTCAATCTTCACTTTAATTGCCATCTAGTATAACATTCTGCAGCTGTATAACATCGTGCAAGAGTAATTCAAAAGATAATCAATGGACCCTCAACAAAGAGTTAGACGATTAGTTGAGGTGCGTGAAAGAGCAAAAAGGGAAGAACGAGAAAACGCAAGAGTGTGGCGATAGATGCGACGTGAGCGCGGGAGGGGTAGGAGAGCTCCTAGTGTGGTGGTACCTGTGCACCAACAAGAAGTGAGAAGAGAAAATCGCGTGGCATAGGTACGCAAGGCGGCAGCTGAAAGAGAAAGAGTTGATGCCAACCAGTGGGCTGCAAGCCGCTTTGCTGCAAGGAGGGCAGCAAGACAGAGAAGAAACCAAGACGACAGGACCTCCTACCCAACATTAGGCACCTTAGATAGTAGCTCCTACCCAACATTAAGCAGCTTAGATAGTAGCTCCTACCCAACATTAAGCAGCTTAGATAGTAGCTCCTACCCAACATTAAGCACTTTAGACGACAGGACCTCCTACCCAACATTAGGCACCTTAGATAGTAGCTCCTACCCAACATTAAGCAGCTTAGATAGTAGCTCCTACCCAACATTAAGCAGCTTAGATAGTAGCTCCTACCCAACATTAAGCAGCTTAGATAGTAGCTCCTACCCAACATTAAGCAGCTTAGATAGTAGCTCCTACCCAACATTAAGCAGCTTAGATAGTAGCTCCTACCCAACATTAAGCAACTGTGATGACTCTATCTCCTACCCAACACTATGCAAAATGACAAGCCATTCAGAATTCATCGAGGGTCAGGCCGTGCACGAACAGGGGCAGGTGTGCTCCACTCTGTACACCAACCCCAGTCATCATAGCAGTCAAGATAACGGCTGCTCCTGCTGTTCGGACCCAGTGCAATATATATTTACACACTGCCTCGTGGAGGAGGAGCGCGCCCTCATCATACAACCCGGGAAAGACTCCATCCAACGCATCAGGATACTGGGCAAGGGCGCCAACGGGCTGGTGGGAGAGGTCATCTTCAATGGAGAACAGATGGTCATGAAGACCTTCTGCTTGGAAAACATCTGCGACCTGGTCCACGAGATGCGGGTCCAGCGGGAGCTCGCCGGAGCCGGAGGTGCCCCCGAAGTGCGCGGGCTGAGCCTCGACAGGGCCCAGTTGGTGATGACCTTCACTGGCAGCACGTACCACCAATATATCCGCACCTGCACCGACCTCCAGCTCGTCCAGACCCTCTCCATTATCGCCCAGAAACTCCAAGAAATCCATGATAAGGGCATCCTCCACAACGACCTCAAGGTCGATAACATAACGACGGGGATCGCTCCAGAAGCCGACATCCACATCATCGACTTCGGCCTGAGTAGGAGAGTGGGCCAAGTGCTGAGGATTGGCAGCGGCGACCACAAAGAGACTTGGTATTCCCCTGAGATGCAGGCCTGGCAGCCCCTCACCCCGGCCAGCGACGTCTACTCCCTGGGCTTTCTCATCGGAATGGTCCTGACCACAGCCGCTAAAGATGTCGACCTCCAGGATCATCTGCTGGACCTTCAGATCCAGGCAATGCAGCACGACCCTCTGGCCCGCCCATCACTCCAGGACATCATCAACCAACTGGACTTCATCGCACAACTGTATATGAACAGTGGGAGAGACAGACCTTCCCCACCTCATTTGAGAGCCACTCCTACCCAAGAGTGAGCACCTCCCTAACAGTAAACATTGTAAATATCATAGCCTTAATTATCATTTTCTTGTACTAAAGGATTATAAATATCATAAAATACAAAGAATAATATAAAATATACTATCTTGAGTACCTCATTATCTCTTGCATTACTCATGATTTCCCTCAATATCATAATATAAGACTTCCCTCACACTTCCCACTGTACCCAAGACTTGTACTAAAGGATTATAAATATCATAAAATATAAAAAATACTATCTTGAGTACCTAATTAGCTCTTGCATTACTCATGATTTCCCTCAATATCATAATATGAGACTTCCCTCACACTTCCCACTGTACCCAAGACTTCCCTCACACTTCCCACCGTGCCCAAGACTTCGCTCACACTTACCACTGTACCCCAGACTTACCTCACACCTCACACTGTACCGACAAGTTCTACCAAGTGTATGTGTTGACTGCATTTATGTATGATAAACCTTGCTGAATAACGAAATGCATCAGAGTAAATATATTATTATTTTATACCTACACGTTTCATGGATGAAACAATGTAAAAGATAGAATTACCCAACACTACTATTTTAGATATCTTTTACCATCCTACGTGGGAAATCCAAAGGGTTATCATGTCTCGGATGAATACACATAAATAGCTTGTAGCTCCTTCCATGCAGTCTTCATTGTATTACTATCTTCACTATATCCTTATCTTGACAAAACATTCACCTTCACTAACCACTATCTTCACTATATCCTTAACTTCACTAAACATTCATCACCAACCACTATCTTCACTATCTCCTTATCTTCACTATACATTCACCTTCACTAACCACTATCTTCACTATATCCTTATCTTCAATAAACATTTCACCTTCACTAACCACTATCTTCACTATATCCTTATCTTCACTAAACATTCATCACTAACCACTGTCTTCACTATCTCCTTATCTTCACTAAACCTTCACCTTCACTAACCACTATCTTCACTATATCCTTATCTTCAATAAACATTCATCACTAATCACTATCTTCAATATATCCTTATCTTCACTACACCCAAAGCTACAAAATATCATTTTCAATGAGATTGGATTGTTTTGTGTTCACTATATTCTTCACTACACCATCATGCTGACAATACCATTGCCCTTATTCTACCTGGAAAGGCCATCATCAACTATACCCTAACAAGACCTTCATCATCGTAATTAAGGCCCTCATCACTTCACCCTCAGTTACATTGACCTTTGGCCTTATCATTAGGGGTGAGGTTCATAGATCTCTTTCCACAGACACAAACACACACACACACACACACACACACACACACACACACACACACACAACACAGAACACACACACACACACACACACACACACACACACACACACACACACACACACACACACACACATACAGCGTTATCAATACAGTAACAATCATCTCTACTGGTCAAATTTTACACTTACTGTAGCGGGTTATCAGTGATACAAGCTCGTTATACCTTTACTTCAGATTGAAATCAATGATACTACTCAATCTTTATATTCACTACAAGTGGAAACCATCAAGGATACTGTTCAATCTTCACTTTAATTGCCATCTAGTATAACATTCTGCAGCTGTATAACATCGTGCAAGAGTAATTCAAAAGATAATCAATGGACCCTCAACAAAGAGTTAGACGATTAGTTGAGGTGCGTGAAAGAGCAAAAAGGGAAGAACGAGAAAACGCAAGAGTGTGGCGATAGATGCGACGTGAGCGCGGGAGGGGTAGGAGAGCTCCTAGTGTGGTGGTACCTGTGCACCAACAAGAAGTGAGAAGAGAAAATCGCGTGGCATAGGTACGCAAGGCGGCAGCTGAAAGAGAAAGAGTTGATGCCAACCAGTGGGCTGCAAGCCGCTTTGCTGCAAGGAGGGCAGCAAGACAGAGAAGAAACCAAGACGACAGGACCTCCTACCCAACATTAGGCACCTTAGATAGTAGCTCCTACCCAACATTAAGCAGCTTAGATAGTAGCTCCTACCCAACATTAAGCAGCTTAGATAGTAGCTCCTACCCAACATTAAGCACTTTAGACGACAGGACCTCCTACCCAACATTAGGCACCTTAGATAGTAGCTCCTACCCAACATTAAGCAGCTTAGATAGTAGCTCCTACCCAACATTAAGCAGCTTAGATAGTAGCTCCTACCCAACATTAAGCAGCTTAGATAGTAGCTCCTACCCAACATTAAGCAGCTTAGATAGTAGCTCCTACCCAACATTAAGCAACTGTGATGACTCTATCTCCTACCCAACACTATGCAAAATGACAAGCCATTCAGAATTCATCGAGGGTCAGGCCGTGCACGAACAGGGGCAGGTGTGCTCCACTCTGTACACCAACCCCAGTCATCATAGCAGTCAAGATAACGGCTGCTCCTGCTGTTCGGACCCAGTGCAATATATATTTACACACTGCCTCGTGGAGGAGGAGCGCGCCCTCATCATACAACCCGGGAAAGACTCCATCCAACGCATCAGGATACTGGGCAAGGGCGCCAACGGGCTGGTGGGAGAGGTCATCTTCAATGGAGAACAGATGGTCATGAAGACCTTCTGCTTGGAAAACATCTGCGACCTGGTCCACGAGATGCGGGTCCAGCGGGAGCTCGCCGGAGCCGGAGGTGCCCCCGAAGTGCGCGGGCTGAGCCTCGACAGGGCCCAGTTGGTGATGACCTTCACTGGCAGCACGTACCACCAATATATCCGCACCTGCACCGACCTCCAGCTCGTCCAGACCCTCTCCATTATCGCCCAGAAACTCCAAGAAATCCATGATAAGGGCATCCTCCACAACGACCTCAAGGTCGATAACATAACGACGGGGATCGCTCCAGAAGCCGACATCCACATCATCGACTTCGGCCTGAGTAGGAGAGTGGGCCAAGTGCTGAGGATTGGCAGCGGCGACCACAAAGAGACTTGGTATTCCCCTGAGATGCAGGCCTGGCAGCCCCTCACCCCGGCCAGCGACGTCTACTCCCTGGGCTTTCTCATCGGAATGGTCCTGACCACAGCCGCTAAAGATGTCGACCTCCAGGATCATCTGCTGGACCTTCAGATCCAGGCAATGCAGCACGACCCTCTGGCCCGCCCATCACTCCAGGACATCATCAACCAACTGGACTTCATCGCACAACTGTATATGAACAGTGGGAGAGACAGACCTTCCCCACCTCATTTGAGAGCCACTCCTACCCAAGAGTGAGCACCTCCCTAACAGTAAACATTGTAAATATCATAGCCTTAATTATCATTTTCTTGTACTAAAGGATTATAAATATCATAAAATACAAAGAATAATATAAAATATACAATCTTGAGTACCTCATTATCTCTTGCATTACTCATGATTTCCCTCAATATCATAATATAAGACTTCCCTCACACTTCCCACTGTACCCAAGACTTGTACTAAAGGATTATAAATATCATTAAATATAAAAAATACTATCTTGAGTACCTAATTAGCTCTTGCATTACTCATGATTTCCCTCAATATCATAATATGAGACTTCCCTCACACTTCCCACTGTACCCAAGACTTCCCTCACACTTCCCACCGTGCCCAAGACTTCCCTCACACTTACCACTGTACCCCAGACTTACCTCACACCTCACACTGTACCGACAAGTTCTACCAAGTGTATGTGTTGACTGCATTTATGTATGATAAACCTTGCTGAATAACGAAATGCATCAGAGTAAATATCTCTATTTTATACCTACACGTTTCATGGATGAAACAATGTAAAAGATAGAATTACCCAACACTACTATTTAGATATCTTTTACCATCCTACGTGGGAAATCCAAAGGGGTTATCATGTCTCGGATGAATACACATAAATAGCTTGTAGCTCCTTCCATGCAGTCTTCATTGTATTACTATCTTCACTATATCCTTATCTTGACAAAACATTCACCTTCACTAACCACTATCTTCACTATATCCTTATCTTCACTAAACATTCATCACCAACCACTATCTTCACTATCTCCT
>NC_092281.1:38928205-38958205 GCF_036320965.1 Panulirus ornatus
TCCTCAGCAGAAAGCGGGGGGAACGCTCGCTGTGATATTGACCAACCGGTCTGCTTGTTGATCCATGACAGAAAGAAAACTAAGAATGGGAGAAATTTTGGGTTTGCCATCAACGGTGATAATAAAATCATCATTCATGATTTTTTGAAAACCTTTATTTTTGTAATACGTATCTAAAAGTTTGATAAACTTTCAGTTAACCCCAGTAAGGACATAGAGAAATATTTAGCAAAAGAAAACTTTCTCTGTCATTAAAATTTACTTCTTCACCACCAGGCCAAAATAGCAAAAATGAGGTGATATGGGGCTTCTATGACCAGAGGATTTGACCAAATGTAATGCCCTGACTAAAACCTAATAAATGTTATATACATTTGATAACTGCCATACCCTGATGCCCCTGAGCTAAACTGTTAACCTTGACCATAACCTGATAACCCAAGCAGGAACTGACTGTGTGCCCCTCAGCTGCCCTGAGTGAGCATCGACCAGATGAATTTTAATCAGATAGTTTCAGCTGCCTGACCACGGACCTGATGACCCGGGACCAAACGCTTCAGCTTTACTGAATTCTTTGACAATGAAAATAAACTCGTGTCTTTCACAGTACAATTTAAAGGCCGCTAAAATTACGGTTCTATATATAGTTTCCTTCAATTATTGTAATTAAGAGCTCGTAACTATATATCTCTAAAATATAACAAAGTTTTCACATAACATGGGTTACAAAAATCCATTAATTATAAAAAACAAATATCACGACTTTGATAACAAATTCAATTACATTGTGAAAAAATTATCCATAACATTGTGATAAAATATCACATAACATTGTGATAACAAAAATATCTACAAACATTTTTGATAACAAAATATACTACATTGTGATAACAAAATATCTCATAACATTTTTTGTTTAAGAAAAATAAAGTATGCAACTGGTCGTCATGATAAATGCTTTATTTACTATTCATTCATTTTTTTTTTCGGGTTTTAGAGAAGAATTTTTCAGGTTAAGTGTTAACACGGCTACGTGTTATTATTGACTCAGTGTGCAGCGTGTCCAATAAGTTTTTTATATATATTATAAAATATATATATATATATATATATATATATATATATTATATATTTTAATATATATAATAATATAAAAACAAATTTGGGATCATAGGAACCGCGTGATCTAAGTATTTGCTGTTTAAACCCCGAGGACAAATGAACACGGGTAAATCCCAAGTGTACTTCCATGCATGTTATCTTCATGGTAAACGAATCGTGTAAGGTATAGAGGGTCATATCATTTCTCTTCTCTCTCTCTCTCTCTCTCTCTCTCTCTTTTGCTTATATATTATATATTATATATATAATATATATATATATATATATATATTATATATAGAGTGCCTGTGTAAATTCATTTGATCATCAATTCTCTCGTCGCTTATACTGGACTTTGCCATGTGCGATGCAATTTTTTTAAGAATTTCTGGCAAACTCTCGCAAGGCAGGCTTCCCCCCCCCCCCCCCCCACACACCACCATCTTCAACATCACTACACCACCATCCTAACATCACACCACACACATCTCAAATCACCTCCCCCCAATCTCCACATCACCCACACCAACTAACATCACCTCACCACTCCCACATAACTCAACACCACCCCCACATCACTACACCCTAACAACATCACACCACCCACCACTTCTCAACATCCATCACCACCATCCTCAAATCGCCATCACTCCTCACATCACATCACCACCATCCTCACCACACCACCATCACCATCCTCAACACCCACCACCACCATCCTCATCATCACCACAGCCACCTTCCTCAACATCACCACCACCACCATCTTCAACATCACCACCACCACCATCCTCAACATCACCTCCACCACTATCCTCAACATCACCTACACCACTATCCTCAACATCACCACCACCACCACCTTCCTCAACATCACCATCACCACCATCCTCAACATCAGCACCATCACCATCCTCAACATCACCATCACCACCATCCTCAACATCACCACCATCACCATCCTCAACATCACCACCACCACCATCCTCATCATCACCACAGCCACCTTCCTCAACATCACCACCACCACCATCTTCAACATCACCACCACCACCATCCTCAACATCACCACCACCACCATCCTCAACATCAGCACCATCACCATCACCACCATCCTCAACATCACCACCACCACCATCCTCAACATCAGCACCATCACCATCCTCAACATCACCTCCACCACCATCCTCAACATCACCACCACCACCACCTTCCTCAACATCACCATCACCACCATCCTCAACATCAGCACCATCACCATCCTCAACATCACCATCACCACCATCCTCAACATCACCACCACCATCCTCAACATCACCATCACCATCTTCAACATCAGCACCATCACCATCCTCAACATCACCACCACCACCATCCTCAACATCACCACCATCACCATCCTCAACATCACCACCACCACCATCCACAACATCACCTCCACCACTATCCTCAACATCACCTACACCACTATCCTCAACATCACCACCACCACCACCTTCCTCAACATCACCATCACCACCATCCTCAACATCAGCACCATCACCATCCTCAACATCACCATCACCACCATCCTCAACATCACCACCACCATCCTCAACATCACCATCACCATCTTCAACATCAGCACCATCACCATCCTCAACATCACCACCACCACCATCCTCAACATCACCACCACCACCATCCTCAACATCACCTCCACCACTATCCTCAACATCACCTACACCACTATCCTCAACATCACCACCACCACCACCTTCCTCAACATCACCATCACCACCATCCTCAACATCAGCACCATCACCATCCTCAACATCACCATCACCACCATCCTCAACATCACCACCATCACCATCCTCAACATCACCACCACCACCATCCTCATCATCACCACAGCCACCTTCCTCAACATCACCACCACCACCATCTTCAACATCACCACCACCACCATCCTCAACATCACCACCACCACCATCCTCAACATCAGCACCATCACCATCACCACCATCCTCAACATCACCACCACCACCATCCTCAACATCAGCACCATCACCATCCTCAAGATCACCTCCACCACCATCCTCAACATCACCACCACCACCACCTTCCTCAACATCACCATCACCACCATCCTCAACATCAGCACCATCACCATCCTCAACATCACCATCACCACCATCCTCAACATCACCATCCTCAACATCACCATCACCATCTTCAACATCAGCACCATCACCATCCTCAACATCACCACCACCACCATCCTCAACATCACCATCACCACCATCCTCAACATCACCACCACCACCTTACTCAACATCAGCACCACCACCATCCTCAACATCACCACCACCACCATCCTCAACATCACCACCATCACCATCCTCAACATCACCACCATCACCATCCTCAACATCAGCATCATCACCATCCTCAACATCACCACCACCATCCTCAACATCACCACCACCACCACCCTCAACATCACCACCATCACCATCCTCAACATCAGCACCATCACCATCCTCAACATGATCATCACCACCATCCTCAACATCACCACCATCACCATCCTCAACATCACCACCACCAGCACCCTCAACATCACCACCATCCTCATCATGATCATCACCATCCTCAACATCACCACCATCACCATCCTCAACATGATCATCACTACCATCCTCAACATCAGCACCATCACCATCCTCAACATCAGCATCATCACCATCCTCAACATCACCACCATCACCATCCTCAACATCAGCACCACAACAACAAGCACTGGCTCTGTCGCCACCACCCGCACCACCATAACCTCCACCACTAACCCTACCACCATTCCCATCAGAGAGAGAGAGAGAGAGAGAGAGAGAGAGAGAGAGAGAGAGAGAGAGAGAGAGAGAGAGAGAGAGAGAGAGAGCAGGGACTGAGACATGTTGCCAGCTATGCGTTATGTCACAGTGGAACAAATCTGCACCCGACCTCAGGTGGTCTCTCCAAGTGACCCATCCATCAAGGGCCGAGTGACTGGTGGTGGAGCTGCCGGTGACACAAGACCAACTGGGCATCATTAAGGAGGCCTCATCAGCAGCCGCTGTCATTGCGAAACGAGCAGTGTAACATCCTTCAGAGATCCTGAAGTTTGTACGAGATGGAATCCTTAATGAGAACAGACTATTGGGTTGTCCTGGATTCCATATTCTCCTGCACATCACACGTCATCAAGATGACTCAGAAAAGTACCATCAATGAACCAAATGAGAGTATGTATGTTTGATACAGCTCATGGATATGCTTTTAGATATCCGGTTATCAAGATAAGAAATAGATTTAAAAAGTTGAAAAATGGTATATAGATTATCAAAACCCGCTATATTATGATCGAGGAGAGCTGGTACTGCTTCACTAGCAGGTGGGAACCGAGTGTGACTCGACATTAAGCTGTTCTTTTACACTAAAACCTTTTCCCTCACCACAAGCCGCCCCTGCTCTGTCATCCTCTCACACATGTCTTATTACACTCGGACACCAGACACATCCACCTGAGCTTCCCTTCACCTCACACACCGAAGTACCTCGCCTTCCCCTTCCTGGTGGAACACTTACATATATATGATATATATATATATATATATATATATATATATATATATATATATATATATATATATATATATATATGAGAGAGCTTGGGAAGTGAGTCAGTTGTTGTTCGCTGATGATACAGCGCTTGTGGCTGATTCATGTGAGAAACTGCAGAAGCTGGTGACTGAGTTTGGTAAAGTGTGTGGAAGAAGAAAGTTAAGAGTAAATGTGAATAAGAGCAAGGTTATTAGGTACAGTAGGGTTGAGGGTCAAGTCAATTGGGAGGTGAGTTTGAATGGAGAAAAACTGGAGGAAGTGAAGTGTTTTAGATATCTGGGAGTGGATCTGGCAGCGGATGGAACCATGGAAGCGGAAGTGGATCATAGGGTGGGGGAGGGGGCGAAAATTCTGGGAGCCTTGAAGAATGTGTGGAAGTCGAGAACATTATCTCGGAAAGCAAAAATGGGTATGTTTGAAGGAATAGTGGTTCCAACAATGTTGTATGGTTGCGAGGCGTGGGCTATGGATAGAGTTGTGCGCAGGAGGATGGATGTGCTGGAAATGAGATGTTTGAGGACAATGTGTGGTGTGAGGTGGTTTGATCGAGTGAGCAACGTAAGGGTAAGAGAGATGTGTGGAAATAAAAATAGCGTGGTTGAGAGAGCAGAAGAGGGTGTTTTGAAATGGTTTGGGCACATGGAGAGAATGAGTGAGGAAAGATTGACCAAGAGGATATATGTGTCGGAGGTGGAGGGAACGAGGAGAAGAGGGAGACCAAATTGGAGGTGGAAAGATGGAGTGAAAAAGATTTTGTGTGATCGGGGCCTGAACATGCAGGAGGGTGAAAGGAGGGCAAGGAATAGAGTGAATTAGAGCGATGTGGTATACCGGGGTTGACGTGCTGTCAGTGGATTGAATCAAGGCATGTGAAGCGTCTGGGGTAAACCATGGAAAGCTCTGTAGGTATGTATATTTGCGTGTGTGGACGTGTGTATGTACATGTGTATGGGGGGGGGGGGGGTGGGGCCATTTCTTCCGTCTGTTTCCTTGCGCTACCTCGCAAACGCGGGAGACAGCGACAAAGTATAATAAAAATAAATATAAATATATATATATATATGTATATATATATATATATATATATATATATATATATATATATATATATATATATATATATATATATATATATATATGGCTCACACAACACAGGGCCACACTTGGTATGACAAGGCAAGACTGGAGGCTCAGGTTCTCCTTGTCTTTGGCCTTAGAAACAATAACGTGGAAATTTCACACTGTTATCGTGAATCGCATTTTCCTTCGATTATCTGCAATGTGATGAAAATCATTAAAATCATACCAGGAAAACAGTAATATTTTGGAGTGAGAAATGGCTGACCAAATCTAAACAAAGCCATGAACTCATCTGCAGCAGTTCTGAGCCAGTAAAGCCGCCAGATTACTTGGAACTGATTCGATATAAACGTCCACAAGAGAAGATGTCGGTCGTAGTTTCTGTATCGAATTATTCAAAATCACGCGGATCTGGAGCCGGCAAACTACTAGATCAGACACGCATCTCCATGTTTCCCGATCAATAGTTTCTGATTATCATAACGAGAAAATCGGATATATCTTATGTAGGAGTAAAGAAACCTATCCAAAGACCCTATGGCTACGGTGAAGCTTATTCACAGGAGATAAACTGATAATAAAACAGACACATACAAAATGAGAGCCAGACAGCCAGATAAACAAACAGTTACATGATACACAATGCAACACTCCGTCTGGCAGACAGACAGACAGAGGCAGGAGAACAGCAAGACGAACATGCACAGGGACTTGGGACGACACACACACAGACAGGAACAGTTGCCAGACACTCAACACTGCCTGACAAGACTTAGACAGACTAGTCTTGTCTGTTAGGGGACTCCAGAAAAACGGCAGGGTCTGGCCTCCTACCTTGCACCACTTGGCCTCCTATCTTGCACCACTTGGCCTCCTACCTTGCACCACTTGGCCTCCTGTTTTGCACCACTTGGCCTCCTGCCCGGGACCACGTGCACTCCTTTCCATCACCATCTAGACTCCACCTCAGTACCACCTGGATTAACACCCCAAACATCTCGTGACCTGCTCTTCAGCAACAGCCGGCGACACACCGCACAGTCACCAGACTCTCCTCACTAACAGTTCCTGGATATGTGCTACAGCAACACCTGATCCCCAGCGCAGGATCGACACCCAGCACCATCTGGTCCCCAGCACCACCACCAGCACCAGCAGCTTGGGCAGCTAGGCTCAGTGTTTAGAATTGTCCTCACGCCAAGATCACCACATGTCAACTCCACCACCACCACCACCACCAACAACAACAGGAATATTGAACAAACAAAAAAAAAAGAATTTTCCCTCACGGTTGTTGGCCAGGAATCATTACCGCTTATTACAAGGCACAGCCAGCTCTCTCTGGTCATCAGCCATATTTTTTTCGATCCTAATTGTTGTAATTAAAGACAGAGTGCAGACTACAGGATGAGATTTGGCTTCAATTTACGTCCACTCTGCACCTCTGCAGATTTCGTATTGAGGTAAATTAAATCTCACAATATAAACACAATATAATACCATTCCAAATCTCAGTCTGAGGATTTTGATTCCAACAAGAATGATAGAAACTGATGGACAATACGTATATCATTTTATAAATCATGATATTATGAAACCAATTCCGTCATGGACAAGTTTGTCTTACTAAACGTTTCCAAAACACACGTGTCTCCAGCTGTTCCACATGGCATGACAATACTTCAAACAGACTGTAATAGAAAGAGAAACAACAGAAACAGATGCTGAAAACTTGTGTATGTGTTCAAGCGTTCAGCCGAGAAAGGGATTCGAGTCTGGGGTCTATCATGTGCAAGTAAACGGCTACCACGCTGCAAATGGTTCACTAACTCGACCCAAGAAATCAACTTGGTTATCTGAGAATATCATCTGTTACTCTTTTCTGTAAAGACCACACGTTCATCTTTAAAAGAAAGGATATTAAACCTCCGGGTGCTGTGGGTGACCTGACCTGACCACTTGGCTACAGTAACTTTAATCAACTCTTATGTATGATGACCTAATCCCTGGGGTAAGGTGAATTAACCTTGACAATATGACCTGATCACATGAGTGTGGTGGCTTGACGATTTGTGTACGATATACTGACCCTTAGTGAGCAATCTTGACCCCTTGAGTGCAATGAACTGACCGTGCGACTGTGATGTATTAACACATTGGAGTAATATGAACTGACTCCTTCAGTAATATGATGTAACCTCTTGATAACAAAGACCTGCCCTCTTCAGTACGATGATAATCTCTCCAGTACTATGGCCTGACCCTTGAGTACTATGAAGTGACCTTTTGAGTACAATGCCCCGGTGTACAATGCCAAGACCCCTTGAGCACAATGACTAGAACCTATGAATATAAGGATCGTATCTCATCAGCATGATTATCTGATCACACAAGTGTAATATATAGCGTTAACGAGATGGCCTTGATTAGGGCCTCAGTCGCCCGTGCCGTCTCAGCTAACAAAAATAAAAACTTGCCTTTGAGCACGAGGATCCTCTGCGTATAATGACAACTTGAATATAACGTCTCCCCAAAGATGAAAGATGATGTATGATCAAAAGAGAATATTGATCTCAACCCTTAGGTATAATGACGTAGACTATCGAGGCTGATGACCCCGTAAGTGATGGCCTTGTCTCTCAAGTATGATGGGGTCCCTGGAGTATAATGAACAACTGACACCCATAAGTAATAATGACCCGACCCCCTCCAGTGTGATGCCTTGATCCCCCAACTCAGTGAACTGAACCTACCTGACAGGATCGAACACGCAAACAAAGAAATCTTACGTAACATCACACACAATAACCATCAAGACGAGTCACTGAATTCAGCGGACTGCAACACACATGCAGATTTCATCATAAGAGATCTAATCAACAACAAAGTCAGCATCGTAGTATACACTTCAGTCAGGGATCTTGGCGAGAAAACTTTAAGAAATAAGTTTAGGAGGCAATATAGCGTAGGCGGCAAAGCCTTCGTGTGTAGTGTGTGTGTGTGTGTGTGTGTGTTATGAGGGCATGATATGTGTTTAGTGTAAGTCAAGGCGGACGTAACATGAGAGTGAGGCTAGTGTGGAATGAGTGTGAGTTTAGGGAACATGATGAGTGTGAAGAGGTTTAGGATGTGATGTAGGTTAAGTCGGTGAAATGATTCATCTGCAAGTATTCTTGTCTATGTAGTGTAATGGACGATATATATATATATATATATATATATATATATATATATATATATATATATATATATATATATATATATATATATATATGAAGGTGAAATCACAGTTCGGTAAGTTCAGATAATTTTACTGAACGTGTATCTTTACATGCCTCACTACATGTTTCACAGAGACACTCCACCTCGTCAGGTGCAAACAATTCATAAAGTTTTTAGATCCCAACACCAACACACTATAAGTCTGTGTGTTGGTGTTGGGATTTCAAAACTTTATGAATTGTTTACACTTGACGAGGTGGATTGTCTCCGTGAAACATGTAGTGAGGCATGTAGAGAAAGATACACGTTTAATAAAATCATCTGAACTCTCACCGAATTGTGATTTCACCTTCACACACACACACACACACACACACACACATATATATATATATATATATATATATATATATATATATATATATATATATATATATATATATATATATACATTACTTATTTAAGGATGGCAATTCCTTTATAGAAATAATAATGGATGAGCGTTTCAAAAATAAAATCCAATTACATAAATGGCTAGATCTCGCCGATGGAAAATAAAATACAGTACTAATTAATGTCTGAGTCAAGTTGCCATCTATAACTAAATAAATGAGCTGTTAGGTTTTCTATTGAAGAATATCTGCCTTTATTCATACATTACTCAGCGGAGAGCAGCTGTGATGAAGGAGGGGAGTTATTGCCTCTCATGTTTCTCTAACTCAGTTTTTCATATTGAAACTATTCGTAATTCTACGGGTCATCGAATAAAGATATATATATATGAGAAAATGGCAGGAAACGGCAACAGAATAATAACAAAAATAGATTCTCACATTCAGTCCTATGGCAGACTTCGGTAAATTCAACTTTTAGTATAATCTAACATCAACCTGACTGATGCCTCAATCAGTGACCGGTATGAATAAATTCCACTGATCACACACCAAATGCATGAATGCAAGCGTTGGCTGCGCACTATCTGGCAATACGGTACACATTTCTTTATTAATCGTTGTTTGCGTCATTCAAATTTCACGTATCCTCAATGTAAATTGATTTTTGATATGCAGATCATCGCTTCAGCCAGCCACCTAACCACAAAACCTTTTGTTTTAAAGATAAAAAGTGATCACGATATGAAAATCATTTAGAATTCGTTGGTGAAAACTAGCGGGTTGGCTTCGAATTTTCGCGTGGATGAACAGCGTAATTTCCCAACCCCAATCGCAGGTTCCGCAATCATACGTCTGGAACCAATGTTGCGTGAAGCCTCGTCGGCCAGAGTTTATCGTACCGCGCACCACAACAATGATCGCACACCGATATCCAACATCGCCTAACCTAATTTTGTTTTCAATCTTTATTTCATATTAGCACATATTTCTTTGACCATATCACCAGCGAATGTATACACGCCTGTGACATTATGCCGTGTCCCATGTCCATATCCCTATAAAAAGAAACACCATTTTCATTTCATATTTTCATAAATATCTCCTTTCATGGATTATCATGGGTTATCTTCTTTAAGTACAGGTAACTAGTTCAACCTGGGTACTATACATGATTTCATGAGCACAGTGTTGGGGTGTACTGTGTTCCGTTCCCTGTTCCATTAATTTTAATCTCTTGCTCAATAAGTTACGAGCCTTAAGCACGACGGTATGGCTTTTGAGCACGACGGTACGACCCTTGATTACGACGGTACGACCCATCGGTACAATGGCCTGGCTTTTGATGACCTGGTCCGGTCAAAGGCTACTGACCATCATTAACAAGCTAACGTGCTCAAGGATCGTACCGTCGTGCTCAAGGACTGTACCGTCGTGCTCAAGGACCGTACCGTCGTGCTCAAAAGCCGTACCACCTTGCATAAATACAATAATAATAATAATAATGATAATCTACAGCCTAAACCTTAGAAATATAGGTGGTGAGATATATAAGTTAGTGAGAGAGTTAGTCAGTCATCTTGGCTATACACGGGAGCAAGGTACTTACCCATGCCAACCACTCACTCCGTCACGCAACAGGCAAAGATTTTTTTTTTGAAGAAAATTAATACAAATACTATATACCGCGGATGCACATTACTCAAGCAAATCCATTCCAAGTATCGATATGTGTATGTGGAAGAAAAACAGAAAAATAAAAACACTCATGCATGAAAAGCAGCTTCAACGAACGACTGCGAATAATGATGAATGTATAGTACAAACTGTGGGTGCACACATGCTGTATACTTACGCCTGTGTGCATGACTACACACACACACACACACACACACACACACACACACACACACACACACATGGAGTAAGTCTCGCAAAGGTGTACAAACACTAACAGAAACACACACACACACACACACACACACACACACACACACACACACACACACACACACAAACACATGGAGCAAGTCTCGCAAAGGTGAACAAACACTAACAGAAACACACACACACACACACACACACACACACACACACACACACTTCCTGATACACAAACACAAAATCACAAACAAACACGTAGACGTTAACACAAACACATGTACAAACAATTAATACAAACACACACACACACACACACACACACACACACACACACACATACACGCACACATATATACACACACACACACACACACACACACACACACACACACGAGCGAGGACGGACGCAGACAGACCGACACACACACGCACATACACACACACGTTAACGACCATAACAAATGTACACACACACACACACACACACACACGACGTCAGTGACCAGCGTGTGATCCTGCCTGCGCCCTCTCGCTCTCTCTCTTATGTAGTCAGGTGGAAAGCTACAACAAAAAGAATAATATATTATAACAACCGGATATGATGACATTATAACACAACCAGATATCACAAGAAATAAAGATATCAGTTAAATAAAGATATCAGAGACAAAATAACAATGAAGTACAACCAGCAATAACAGTGAACATATCACAATCATATATGATGACCACATACAATACAACCGCTTATGATAACATGAAAAGAACAAGTGGGAAATAATATCCATAATTATGCAAGCAGATTTAACATCAACATATCAAAACACATATAGACGATGCCTCAAGGTAAACTGTTATGATAATATCTTCAACAAAGGTGAAGGTAATGTATATATCATATATAACAACATACTCAAAATCTCACAAGCGGTACAAGAACAACATAAACATTAATAACAGGAATCATATAATGAAGCAATTATAGCATTGTAATATAACAAGTGATAGAAATGATGATTATATTAGTGATAATAACAGTGGTATCAATTACGATAATGATTTATGATAACAATGAATAAATATGATGATGACAATAAGTTTTACGTAGATGGTTTCAGTCATCAAGACCAGACCTTAATTGAAATATGAAAAGGGTCAAAGAGACAGAGAAGTAAGGAAAGGAAAATGAAAAATATACACTTCTGGAGGAAGTGAACAACCTGTCTTGTTAAAAAGAGGAAGCTGGTCGTAGCTAATATTATGACAGACAAGAGTGGGGTAAAATTCCAAAGCCTAGACGCGCAGTGAAAGAAAGAGATATCACAACGGCCCACCCTAAACCTGCCATACAAGACTATTGTGAAGCAGCGTCCTGCGTGATATGACGAGCTCTAGCTCATGGTATGGGAACAGAGGGAGACAGCAGTTTTTCGGAACAAACACCAAATTTCTATAGAAGGTGGACGGATGAACAACTCTGCATTGTGGAGCAAGTGGGTAAAGGTTTGAGGTCAGTCTGACTGGAAGAGTTTATAAGTCGAATTGCTCTGGACTCAACCCTCACATACAGATGTGAGAGCAGTACCCTATAAAAAAGGGTCGGTCAATATTTTGTATAATGAGGGCTACAGTTCAGAAGTGAAGGATTCATATCATATGAGCAGGAACACCCAATTTCTTCGTGGCATACTTAGCTATTTGCGTGATATAGGTTTTGGAAGATAGATTACTTGTGGTACCGAGTATGTTTAATGTTATGACCCATGAAATTATAGGAGCATGAGATGAGATAGGGAAGGCGTGAGGAGGTTTAAGGGAAGAGTGATGGCCAGGATTCGGGTCTTGGAGGCATTAAACGTGATCAGGTTTCGTATGCCCCACCGAGATATCCTATCCAAATCTGAGTCTCCAAAAGTAATTGTTACGAGACGAAACGCTGATCGAGCAAGAGAAGATGAAGTGGACATTAGAGAAGTAAGTGAAATACAGCGATGAACCGTTGGCATACTAACGCAGCTGGTAACCTGTTGAGGGAAGGAAATCGTTGATAAAAACGAGATAGAGGGAAGGAGACAGAAGGAGACACCTTGAGGGACACCGGTGTGGAGATGAAAATATGAAGCTGTTCCGTACAAAATTACGGAGGTTGCTCGGTCAGAGGGGAAGTCAGAGACGAGAGAATATAGCGAGGAAGGAAAGCTAAAACAGGGGACCTATGAGATCAGGCCCCGTTAACACATGCTACCAGAAATATTCAATACATCAAGGGCTGCAACATAAGATACCTCAACGTCCCTCAGGGAGGATGACGAGGCATTAGTAAGATTGGACAGGATATCACCAATGGATCTCGCCTTGCAAGAGCCATACTGGTGATAAGAGAGAAGACTGTGAGCCTCAAGATGCTGAAAATGGGAGTTGTGAGACTCGAGGACCTTGGACACAGTAAAAATCAGAGCAACAGGACGAAAGTTGGGAAGGTCAGGGTGGCTGCATGTCTTTGCGACAGGCTAAGCCAATGCATCTATTAAAGATGAAGAAAAGGTCTCCCGGTTTTTATGCAAAAGCTTAAGAGACAAGCAAAGCAAGCATGGTGCAAGCTCAGAGGAACATTCCCTCAAAATACGGACGGGGATGCTCTCTGTTCCATACGCCTTGCTTGTGTCCAGAGAAAAAATATATTCACAGTCTGGACTGTAGGAAGAGAGATGATAAGGAGGGTCATCTGGTGATGATGGGAGGTTAAAGTCGTCCATGGTGGAGACAGAGGACGAAAGAGAATCAAGTTGTTCATCATGAAGAGAGATATCTACAGCTATGTTAGAGCGGAGAAGTGAAGGACTTGTAGCATGACAGAAGGTATTCGACATGCTCAGGGATACAGACGAATAGTCAGTACATGATGAAGACAGAGGTTGATCCACGTCTGGACAAAGAAACGTAATAATAATGATAACTATTATTATTATTATTATTATTATTATTATTATTATTATTATCATCATTATTCTTATTATTATTATTAATATTATAATAATAATAATAATAATAATAATAATAATAATAATAATAACAATAATAATAACAATAATAACGATGATATAGGAGAAAAAACTGGCAAGGTGAGCCATGATAATCTCCTATTAGACACAAACCAATGGAGCAAAATGATTCCATAATTCACGGGAGAGTCAGTAACACAACTATGTCAACGGGCTGAAACCAGCTCACTGTCCCCCCTGTCCTATCATCAATCTTTTCTTTTCAGAAATTTGAGGGATTTTCCAAGTATACGTTAAGAGGCACTGCAAATAATAATGTCGAAAAAATATATATTTTTTCATTTTCAAGAGCCAAAAATAAGGCTAACAATGTATGTATGTATGTATGTATGTATGTATGTATGTTCTATGAAGGTGCGCGTTTCTATGCACTATGTTCGTATATAATATATATATATATATATATATATATATATATATATATATATATATATATATATATATATATATATATATATATATATATATATAATAGACCTTGGTGCTATGTGTGAGCTTGTGTCCGTGTGAGGCGAGTGCTGGACAGTTTAGGATCATGTGTTTGGTATCTTGAGAACTGTATATACCTGGGCAGTATGGAGTATGAGGGGTGGACGTCTGATGAGGCGGTGTTTAAGACTGGGTCAGGCGTTTATTGGTATAATTTCGAACCTGCAGGAATATGCGAGAAGTGCATGGGATAGATTGAATTGGAGTGATGTGGTATACCAGGGTCGACGCGCTCTTAATGAGCTGAGCCAAGGAATATATATGCAATGGTCAGGAGAAATCAGAGAGAGATCTGTGTGGCTTCAATGTAGATTTACAATTTGAATCAATCCTTTCTATTATTTACCCATTATCTGTGAAGTAAAATAATGATCTCACAAACTTACGAATTATGTGATGAACAGAGGAAGGGGGTATACATGGGTATGGTTGAGTATATCAATAGTATGGAATAAATGCATTATACTTATACAGATATATCAGAGGCATGGCGACATACCACCCATTTCTACCAGTAAGAACCCAGCACTTGACATGAATAAAACATACACATCCATTACAAAATACCAATAGTAAGACATGTACAACACTCACATATCTCTCACTATTATTTGCCTCTTTCTTTCTCAGCTTCCACTCAGTGTACTAACTCACAAAGTCGGCACGCAACTCTTTTCTCTATATTTAAATTAACCTCACACACACACACACACACACATTTATTTTCACAAGGCACTTTATCACGGGAATAAATCAACCTAAAATAGTGACTCTCAGCGAGGGATAATGGAACAGGGGGCGTCCAAACTGTGCTTTTGTTAGCGTGGCGAGAGCCTGGTGGGTGGGAGCAGACATCATACAATGCCGTAAATATATATGTTTTCGTGGGACGAACAACTTGCACTTCACCACCTCCGCTCTACCCTTACCTACACACTCAAGGCCTACACCAGTCCTCCCTACTTGTCTCCAGCCTCGTTTCCTACACATCTAACCCTCACCCCAAACACTCCATCAGCTCCAGCCCATCCTTCAGCACATTTCCCATACTCGGGGCAGGGAGCTGGACCTTTGCCTACCTTAGTCAGGAGCCTCCCAGGTGACCCGGCCATACCGTGAGACGCAGCGGCCAGGGAGTTGCCTTCAGCCAAGGTTAGGTTTTATATATATATATATATATATATATATATATATATATATATATATATATATATATATATATATATATATATATATATAATCTTTGTGTTAGCTGGAAAGGGTACGAACAAAATCTCTTTGTCCCGTCACTTAGTTTTGTACTCGACAGTTCACAAATAAGTTACAAGACTAATATTTGCCACACAATATAGCCAAGTTCGGATGAAATCCTTGTGTAGGAAGTTTCAAACTTTATAACTGCAATTACCAGCCGTGCTGCAGCCGTGTTGTCTCTCTCTCTCTCAAATGGCTATCGCACATGCCAAGCCGGAGAAGCCTTCAATTACTACCATCACTTATTCTTGGTGTTTAATCTTTGATGAGCTTAAATTCTGAATATATTCAGTAATGTGCATTGTATTGATATCTACTAACTTATACCATTAACATGTCTGGTATCTATAATGTCAGGCGGGTAAATATGACTACTGCCGGTACAGTTTTCTTTATTTGGGAATGTTCTTTTGAAAATGGAAAGCTACGTTAAGCGTAAGGAACCGTTCACCATTCACGCTACCGTCCCTCTGCGTGCCAAAGGCAACTTGGGCGAGTGAATTGCAGGCATGACATGCGGGCATACTCTATATACCTCTGCTGGCGAGTCTGCACATCCTGAGGTCCGTGATCTTCGCTGGAGTGCACAAGTCATTAAGCACAATAAGATGTGAGTGGACACCGCAGAGCACCATTCCCACACACCTACTGCTCTGTGAGTCCTTGATTCATTCTCATGAATAACACAATAACTAAGATTGGAGAGTGACAACACAGCCATGGAGACGTCTCAAGATTTTCCTATCTGGTCCCCTATGATATATATTCGGCCGGAATAATCCAGTGAATCTCTCCAATAGAGTTTGTGATTCTTGCTGAGAATATGAGTGGTACATTAGTGAGACTAAGACAGGTAGCTGAGCGTGTAGACACAGCTCAGATCACTAAAGCTGCTCAGAATGGGCTTGGAGTGCAGACGCATCACAATACTGGATCCACATTCTTGCTGAACTGAAGCAGTACATCAACATGAGTGCTACTGTATCACAGGACATAATGTCTCTCGGTATTTTGTAAATAACTTGAAGATTAAAAACCTTCTAAGCGTTGGCATCCATCACAAGTGTCAGAACCCGTATCCAAACCAATTAGCGGTGCTAATGGTTTCTCACCTGAGATAACTTCACTTCAGCGGGGAAGACTGACATTCACCCACCACAGGGAGAGCCTGGCTTCATCCACGACCCAGGAAAAATTACAAGCTCTTAAAACAAAAGATTCGACATGGAAACATCCTCTTGTTACGGAAAATTCAAAGACTTTTAGGCACCAACGTCAGGAGTAATGCAGAGGGTAGAATGAGTTGGCTGCCCACGGGAGCGCCAGTTTACGCCAATGACTGATATTATCCTCTTGATATTTTCTGTGTCAGCTCAACTGTATGTCTGCCTTTGTCCCAGCAGAGGTCTGATGAACGAATGAGGCAAGTGGTATATAACAAATCTTATTCTAATTCATCAGTCGACGGAATATCTCTTGATGATGACGTACGATGTAACATTTCATCTGGTCTTCGATCGGTTTGTGTTACAGTCAAACACATACTGTTCAGAAATGAGGCTTCTTGGCTCCACTGTCCACCGATGGAACGTTCAGGTCATCCATGAATTTTGTAAAGATGGTCTGTGTTAGAGGCGCTGCAGGGAAGAGCAGAAAGGTAGCAAAAGCAACCATCGGACATTGTCAGGTACACGTATAATGCAAAATCTGAGGGCGACTTCACAGCTCACCTCCTGATGGTTGCAGAAGGGATAAGGAAGGGAGGTAGGATAAACGCTAGGAGATACGGCCCTTTGATATGTGTTCTGGTATGGTGGAAATGCTGAAGAAAGGAAGTTGCTGATGGACCGGGAAGGCATGAAGAGAAATAAATCTTACACAGATCAGCCTAATCAAGTCAAGATAGAAAGCCAGGCTTCCTCTGGCATCTAATAATCACACAAACTTATCGTCTTCAGCGTCTGCGGGGAGGAGCGAGTACAGAAGTATCGTGTATGTCTCTATCATCAACAAAGTTCTGCCTCTTTGTTCCTCTATCATATTTCAAAGGTTACCTGTAGAAGCCTCTGACTGAAGTAATGATAACTGATCATAATGTGAAAATTCGTATCTTATTTCAAAATATTATTCCCTAAACCAGGAGCTCATTGATCATCAAGAGCTGGGCGTCCAATGCCCAACACAATCTGTAAAAGCTAAAGACTCAGCCCAAAATCTGATTGTGTCACTTCCACACTGGCTCCAATACTTGGTTAGTCATATTTTGTTTTCTGTTTTCCTCTGGAACCTTTACAATAACACATCTTGAACTGTATAAAAATCATTGTTGTGAAATTCTGAGTCAATCTGGTTTCATCTCGCCTGAGAGAAAGATAACCTCAGGCTAAACTGTTCGTTAGATCTTCCTCAGAACAAAGTAAAGAATGAATTTCCTTCACGCAAGATGATGAAAATAAAAATCTTGTTTTTCATCGTCTGGATTTACTATTGTCCTCCCCGCCATCTTCTCCCGATACACAGCGTACACACATCCTGGCCACGACCGCCATAATAAAACGCTTCTTTTGAGGGGTTGGGCTTCAGAGCAACGCCCTACAACACAAAGACCTGCTAATGTTCAGTCCCGGGCGTCCACAATGACGTCAGGAGGAAGCTGAGAGGCTCCTGCAGGAGGAGAAGGAGGAAGAGGAGAAGAGGAGGAGGAGGAGGAGGAGAAGAGGAGGAGGAAATACTTTCACTATTGGAAGCATGTTGCCACTCACTCTATTGTAAAATATTTTAAGTTAGATATGAACAACTCACAGTGCCTATTCTTCTCACGTTCTGTCGTGGCATCGAAGACACGAAACTGTAGCCTAATTTCCAATCACAAAACTGATATTCCATTTCCAAGCACGTGACTCATGATCTATTTATCACACACTAAACTCACAGTTTGTATTTTGTATCTTATTGTCTGTTGTATCTTATTGGCTGTTGTACGTTGTATCTTATTGTCTGTTGTATGTTGTATTGTATTGGCTGTTGTATGTTGTATTGTATTGGCTGTTGTATGTTGTATCTTATTGTCTGTTGTATGTTGTATCTTATTGGCTATTGTATGTTGTATCTTATTAGCTGCTGTCTGTTGTATCTTATTGTCTGTTGTATGTTGTATCTTATTGGCTGTTGTATGTTGTATCTTATTGGCTGTTGTATGTTGTATCTTATTGGCTGTTGTATGTTGTATCTTATTGGCTGTTGTATGTTGTATCTTATTGGCTGTTGTATCTTATTGGCTGTTATATGTTGTATCTTATTGGCTGTTGTATGTTGTATCTTATTGGCTGTTGTATGTTGTATCTTATTGGCTGTTGTATGTTGTATCTTATTGGGTGTTGTATGTTGTATCTTATTGGCTGTTGTATCCTATTGGCTGTTGTATGTTTTACCTAATTGGCTATTTATATTGTATCTTACTGGCAGTTGTATGTTGTATCTTATTGGCTGTTGTATGTTGTATCTTATTGGCTGTTGTATGTTGTATCTTATTGGCTGTTGTATGTTGTATCTTATTGGCTGTTGTATGTTGTATCTTATTGGCTGTTGTATCTTATTGGCTGTTGTATGTTGTATCTTATTGGCTGTTGTATGTTGTATCTTATTGGCTGTTGTATGTTGTATCTTATTGGCTGTTGTATGTTGTATCTTATTGGCTGTTGTATCTTATTGGCTGTTGTATGTTGTATCTTATTGGCTGTTGTATGTTGTATCTTATTGTCTGTTATATGTTGTATCTTATTGGCTGTTGTATGTTGTATCTTATTGGCTGTTGTCTGTTGTATCTTATTGTCTGTTGTATGTTGTATCTTATTGGTTGTTGTATATTGTATGTCATTGTCTGTTGTATGTTGTATCTTACTGTCTGTTGTATGTTGTATCTTAGTGGCTGTTGTATGTTATATCTTATTGGTTGTTTTATGCTATATCGTACTGGCTTTTGTATGTTGTATCTTAATGAATTTTGTATGTTGTATCTTACTGTCTGTTGTATGTGGCATTGAATTTTGTTACATACATGAATTACTGGGCATTGGATATGTTCACTGATTACCGGGAATGTGGTTATGTTACTGGTTACCGGGAATGTGGTTATGTTAACTGGTTACCGGGAATGTGGCACTGTTCACTGATTACCGGGAATGTGGTTATGTTCACTGATTACCGGGTATGTGGTTATGTTCAATGGTTACCGGGAAAGTGGTTATGTTCACTGGTTACCGGGAATGTGGTAGTGTTCACTGATTACCGGGAATGTGGCAGTGTTCACTAATTACGGGGATTGTGGTTATGTTAACTGGTTACCGGGAATGTGGTTATGTTCACTGATTACCGGGAATGTGGTTATGTTCACTGATTACCGGGTATGTGGTTATGTTCAATGGTTACCGGGATTGTGGTTATGTTAACTGGTTACCGGGAATGTGGTTATGTTCACTGATTACCGGGAATGTGGCAGTGTTCACTGATTACCGGGATTGTGGTTATGTTCACTGGTTACCGGGAATGTGGTTATGTTCACTGATTACCGGGAATGTGGTTATGTTCACTGGTTACCGGGAATGTGGTTATGTTCACTGGTTACCGGGAATGTGGTTATGTTCACTGATTACCGGGAATGTGGTTATGTTCACTGGTTACCGGGAATGTGGTTATGTTCACTGGTTACCGGGAATGTGATTATGTTCACTAGTTACCGGGAATGTGGTTATGTTCACTGGTTACCGGGAATGTGGTTATGTTCACTGGTTACCGGGAATATGGTTATGTTCACTGGTTACCGGGAATGTGGTTATGTTCACTGGTTACCGGGAATGTGGTTATGCTCACTGGTTACCGGGAATGTGGTGGTGTTCACTGATTACCGGGAATGTGGCAGTGTTCACTGACTACCGGGTTTGTGGTTATGTTCACTGGTTACTGGGAATGTGGTTATGTTCACTGATTACCGGGAATGTGGCAGTGTTCACTGATTACCGGGAATATGGTTATGTTCACTGGTTACCGGGAATGTGGTTATGTTCACTGGTTACCGGGAATGTGGTTATGTTCACTGGTTACCGGGAATATGGTTATGTTCACTGGTTACCGGGAATGTGGTTATGTTCACTGGTTACCGGGAATGTGGTTATGTTCACTGATTACCGGAAATGTGGCAGTGTTCACTTATTACCGGGATTGTGGTTACGTTCACTGGTTACCGGGAATATGGTTATGTTCACTGGTTACCGGGAATGTGGTTATGTTCACTGGTTACCGGGAATGTGGTTATGTTCACTGATTACCGGAAATGTGGCAGTGTTCACTTATTACCGGGATTGTGGTTACGTTCACTGGTTACCGGGAATGTGGTTATGTTCACTGGTACCGGGAATGTGGTGGTGGTCACTGATTACCGGGAATGTGGCAGTGTTCACTGATTACCGGGAATGTGGTTATGTTCACTGGTTACCGGGAATGTGGTTATGTTCACTAGTTACCGGGAATGTGGTTATGTTCACTGGTTACCGGGAATGTGGTTATGTTCACTGGTTACCGGGAATGTGGTTATGTTCACTGGTTACCGGGAATGTGGTTATGATCACTGATTACCGGGAATGTGGTTATGTTCACTGGTTACCGGGAATGTGGTTATGTTCACTGGTTACCGGGAATGTGGTTATGATCACTGATTACCGGGAATGTGGTTATGTTCACTGGTTACCGGGAATGTGGTTATGTTCACTGGTTACCGGGAATGTGGTTATGATCACTGGTTACCGGGAATGTGGTTATGTTCACTAGTTACCGGGAATGTGGTTATGATCACTGGTTACCGGGAATGTGGTTATGTTCACTGATTACCGGGAATGTGGTTATGTTCACTGATTACCGGGAATGTGTTTATGTTCACTGGTTACCGGGAATGTGGTTATGATCACTGGTTACCGGGAATGTGGTTATGTTCACTGGTTACCGGGAATGTGGTTATGTTCACTGGTTACCGGGAATGTGGTTATGATCACTGATTACCGGGAATGTGGTTATGTTCACTGGTTACCGGGAATGTGGTTATGTTCACTGATTACCGGGAATGTGGTTATGTTCACTGGTCACCGGGAATGTGGTTATGTTCACTGGTTACCGGGAATGTGGTTATGTTCACTGATTACCGGGAATGTGGTTATGTTCATTGGTTACCGGGAATGTGGTTATGTTCACTGGTTACCGGGAATGTGATTATGTTCACTAGTTACCGGGAATGTGGTTATGTTCACTGGTTACCGGGAATGTGGTTATGTTCACTGGTTACCGGGAATATGGTTATGTTCACTGGTTACCGGGAATGTGGTTATGTTCACTGGTTACCGGGAATGTGGTTATGTTCACTGATTACCGGGAATGTGGTTATGTTCACTGATTACCGGGAATGTGGTTATGTTCACTGATTACCGGGAATGTGGTTATGTTCACTGGTTACCGGGAATGTGGTTATGTTCACTGATTACCGGGAATGTGGTTATGTTCACTGGTTACCGGGAATATGGTTATGTTCACTGGTTACCGGGAATGTGGTTATGTTCACTGGTTACCGGGAATATGGTTATGTTCACTGGTTACCGGGAATGTGGTTATGTTCACTGGTTACCGAGAATGTGGTTATGTTCACTGATTTCCTGAAGGCGCACTTCGTCTCGGTGTGTATCTATGCTTTACAAAGGTCCTGCTGTGGTGACATCTTACAAAGAGATGTGCCTAACTGCATTATATTTGGGTGGACCACAAACTTATCTGGGTAGTTTCTGCTTCCCCTACTACTACTACTACTGTTATCATCATCACTACTACTACTACTATAACGTGCTAATTCTCTTTATAGAACAACTGCTATTATAACTACGACAGTGGCTACACCTGTTACCACTACCAAGACTTATTGTACTAAAACTAGTATTTCTACTGACGTTTTACATCGTTCACTCTTGAAATTATGCTTATCAGAACACAACTCCCTCCCTCTCTCATATATATATATATATATATATATATATATATATATATATATATATATATATATATATATATATATATATATATATATAATACACGGATATAGTGCATTTGAAGGCGCACTTTTCAGAGAACATATAATGCCGTCCCAACTACCACGCTAAAGTCCTGGTTCGAATCCTTGCAGTTGGAGGACATTATGTGATACACACACACACACACACACACACACACACACACACACACACACACTTGTTCGCTGTTTCCTACATTGCAAAGCAGCGCCAGAAACATACGAAGAAGTGCGTCATTTGCACATATCCATCTCTACCTGTCAAACATAATAGACAGAAACCAGATCCCTCAATCCACAGTCAAGCTCCACAGACCTTTCTGTAGTTTCTCCTGAACGCCTAATATGCCCTGGTTCATTGTACATACATCACGTCGCTCCCTTTACACCACATCACTCCATTTCGCTCTATCCCATACATACCACTCATCCTCCTGCATTTTCAGACACCAATAACTCAAATCCTCTTTCACTTCATTATTACATTTCCTTCTCTTTCTCTTCCATCATCTTTCTCCCTCCATTACTGACAAATATGTCATCTTAGTGAGTCTCTCTTTACTCATCCTCTACGTTTGATAATCAAACCATTTTATCACAACCTCTTCAGCTCCCTCAGTCATGCTTTGCTTACTACCACACCTCTCTTACCTTTACATTCCCTATACGATCAACTCTCCTTACATATTCTCCTCAAGTTTTTATTTCCAGGGAATACGCTCTCTTCCGTTCCTATGCACTTCGGGCACACAACTCGATCCCATACAACACTACTGTGGCTACTATAACATCAAACAAACGCATCTTTGCCCTCACAGACGGCCACCTCTTTCACCACAAACCCCTCACTGCACCAAGGACCTCGACCTCTCACCCACCCTTCGGTTCACTTCAGCTCCAAAGAGTTCCATCCGCTGCAACGTTCACTCCCGAGTACCAACAAAACTCTATTCTCTCCAGATTATCTCCATTCAAACTCACACTCAAGCCAACCTGTTTTGTGCTCCTGGTAAACCTCACAACCCTATTTCTATTTAAATTAATTCTCAAATTTCTCCTTTCACAGATTCTCCTAAACTCGACACTAGCTTATACAGTTTCTCTTTTGAGTCAACTGTGTCATCTACAAACAACAACCGACTCATCTCCCAGGTCCCCCATCCCCAGCATGCTGCAGGCAAGCCCCATTCTCCAAAGCCCTCGCATGTAACTCCCTCATCACTCCATCCATAAAAAGATTGAACAGCCATAGTGGCATCACACACCCTTGACGCAGACCCACTTTCACCAGGAACCACTTCTCCTCCCTTCCTGCTCGCACACATGTCTTATTCCACCGGCAAAACGCCTCTGTTTCTAGTAGCTTTCTTCCTATGGCATATACTCGTAGTACCTTCCACAAGGCATGTCCAAATCTCTTTCTCTGAGTATTGCTCACACAAATACTTCGAAGCAAAAACCTGATCCACAAATCCTTTTATCACTCCTACCACATACAACTTACCAGATGTATTCAAGAGATTTAAACCTCTGAAATTCGAGCATTCACTCGTTCCTCTTGCCTTCAAATAGTGACACTAAGTAGATGTTCCTTGAGCCATATATGCATCGAAAATCCTGAATGACTGATCAAGAACGCGGTCAACCCCTTCTTGTGGAATTCAACTTCAATCCCATCCACTCCAGTCGCTTTGCCCCACTTCATCTTAGGTAAGGCTTTGATTCTCTTTTCCCTTACATCCGATACCAACCACACTATAATCTAACACATTCAACAGTCCTTCAGAAGATTCACTACAGTTCCTCTACTTCTTTTCAGCCTGTCACCTCCTCCTCGTTCCATTTGTCCTGCCCTCCTCACACCTACAAAACATTTCCTCATTATCTCTGAGGAATGCCGATATTTTCTCAACCAATCTCTTATTTGTTTTCTTTTTCAGCGCTTGTATCTTCCTCTTGACCCCATATCGCTTTACCTTGAGCATCTCTCAGCCACTTGCGCTCCCTTCCAGCAGCCCACGCCCTCTCACCTCTTTTTTGCTCTTTCACTAACAACTTAACTTCCTCAACTCATCACTTACTGCCCTTTCTCAAACGCCACACCCTAATTTCCATATGTCACGCACTTCACCCGCACATGTAAGCAATGCTTCCCTAAATACCCTCCATTCCAAGTTCACTCCCCTAGTTTCATTAACCTTGTGCCATTCCTAACCCGACCTCTCTTGGTATCACCGTGAATAAGTCTCAATTCCAAGCTCACTTACTTTTACCACCCTTTTCCCACCTATGTCGTGTTCCCTTTTCCCAAAGCCAGTGCAAACATTTACACACGCCTCCACCGAAAAGTGATCTGACATCCCACCAGCCTGCGCCTCTCAGCACACTCACACCCAAAAGTCTCTCATTTGCAGGCCTGTCGATTTGTACAAAATCCAATAATGTCTGTTCACACCTAAGCCCAAGTCACCAACGAATACCAATGTATGCACCTTTTTTCCTGCCCCTCTCAAACCAGGTATTTTCAATTACCAATCCTTTTCCAGCACACGGCTCGACAAGCTGTTCACTATTTTCATTTATACTGAGTACGCCCGGCCTCCCAACACCACCCTCAGCTCCCACATATCGACTCTCAGATTCAAATCGCACATCATTAACACTCGATCCCTTGCGTCAAAGTTGTTGACACACTCACTCAGCTCTTCCCAAAATACTCGCCTATCTTCCTCACTCCTCCGTCCATTAGGTGCATAAGCACTGACAATCACTCGCCTCTCATAATTCACTTTCAATCTGTCCGGAACTGCATTTCTTGCACTCTAACACATTCCCTCAGCCCTCCCCTTCATAAGCAGAGCCACCCCTTCCTGTGCTCTCTCTCTCCATATATATATATATATATATATATATATATATATATATACAAAATGTGTGTGTGTGTGTGTGTGTGTGTGTGTGTGTGTGTGTGTGTAGAAATAACCGTACATCCCAAATCTTATAAGGCTAAAGGTACGAGCTCAGACCCGGAGCAAAGTGCATCTCATCATGTTTTATCAAAATACATCAACATCCATCTTGTCAGTAGAGGAATATTCCTTCATCCCCTAAGACAAGAAGCGCCCACCTCTCTCCGTACCCTGAGAGATCACGTTGTATTACACAGGTGATCAGACGTAATATGCTAACGACAGTAGAGTGTGGAACACTGTGGATTGCGAGGAGAAAAAAAATATTCCAACTCTACACATAACAGTAGCGGTCTTATAGGCTCTGTGCTTTACCTGGACTCTGGTGAACCCTTCATGTGGCCCAATTCACTGGAGTCTGATTAGATTCGGTCGTTCTACAAAACGGGTTTAATAGGTTTTTTCTCTCTTTCTTCAGCTGATGATTTTTCATTCTTTAACGAGAGGGTCGTCCCCATGGAACTGATCTACATATCTCACAATATTAGTCTTGCTACATCTCTTGTACCTTCCACTTTCTTACGACTCTCTCTCTCTCTCTCTCTCTCTCTCTCTCTCTCTCTCTCTCTCTGTACCTTCCAATCTTCCCCACCCAAGTCTCTCTCTTCGCTCCCTTCCTCTTCTCTTTCCATTTGACCCATCATCTACTCCCGCTTCTCATCTACCCCTCTTCCCACCATCCACTTTCGTCTCCGTCAGGCAACACTATGAGCCTACGATGGTTCAGACGAAACTGCTTTTTTACCGTTATATTTCCACAGGAGGGTCGGGTCTGCGACCACTAAGACTTGCACAGACATCCTTAGCTCGGTCACCGTAAACACACACACACACACACACACACACACACACACACACACACAGAGGACATAAGACAGTTTCGGTGTCTTCCAGTCACAGAAATGCTTGCTGTATATATCCCAATAGATCTTGCCAGCGTTCCAGTATTCCTGCCCAACCTTCATCTCTTCCTCCTCCTTCGTTCTTCTCTGCCTCGAATAGACGATATCTGCAGCGTAAGAAGTATACCTCGACTTACGGAACTGAAGATGCAAGAGAATCAACAAATGACAGGAAGATAATAGACAGCGAGTATATCCTATCTTCTCCCTGCGAAGATGGATGAAGTCTCTCTCCTTCCTCTCTTCCTTAGAGTGATAACAGTAAGAGAGATGCTTCCTCTCTTCTGCAAGAGCAGTAAGAGAGATTTTCCTCCTGTAGGGGAAAGAAGTGAGGTAAATCCTCTCTCCCTCACGTGAGGGAAGTAAGGGAGATCTCTCCTCCTTCTAATGAGAGTAATGTGGGAGATCCTTCCTCCCTGCAGTGAGAGTAATGTGGGAGATCCTTCCTCCCTGCAGTGAGAGAAATAAGGGAGATCCTTCCTCCTGCAGTGAGAGAAATAAGGGAGATCCTTCCTCCCTGCAGTGAGAGTAATGTGGGAGATCCTTCCTCCCTGCAGTGAGAGTAATGTGGGAGATCCTTCCTCCTGCAGTGAGAGTAATGTGGGAGATCCTTCCTCCTGCAGTGAGAGTAATGTGGGAGATCCTTCCTCCTGCAGTGAGAGTAATGTGGGAGATCCTTCCTCCTGCAGTGAGAGTAATGTGGGAGATCCTTCCTCCTGCAGTGAGAGTACTAAGGGAGATCATTACTCCTCCGGGGAGATTAATAAGGAAATTCCTTCCTCCTTGCAGTGAGAGAAATAAGGGAGATCCTTCCTCCCTGCACCAACAGTAATAAGGGAGTTCCTTCCTTCCATGAGTAATAATATTAACGGAGATCCTTCGGGGAGATCTTTCCTTCCTCTAGTACCAGTAGTAAAGGACTTCCTTCCTCCCTCCCATGTTCCTTCTCACAATTGGTTATCACCTCGTCTCACATACATCAGTTTGGAAGTGATTTTTTGTTTCTCTTTCCCCACAAAACACCTATGCTGTCAAGCGAACAGCCTAGTTAGGTCCAGAGCGCTCGGTCTGGGAAATATACATAAGCTACGGAGTAAAGCAGAACTTTAAAACATTAACAGATAAACACCAACAGATGAAGCCTCTATCATCAGCCAAGCATACACACGCGACCCAGAACTGGGACTCATCCACCGCCAACCAGTTTGTATCCATCGGTGATCGTCACAGCTACCCAGACACTGAGCTATGGCAGGTCTGATAACCTCTCAATTCATGTGGAAGAGTTCTGTTACAACGAAGTATCAGATGCTATTGCCATCAGTAATCAAGAGGGATTCACATAATGCCAGGTTTTAACCTTACCTTGTCACAACCAAGAATCCATCTCACAACAAATGAAATTGATATAAAAAAAGTTTCCCTTCATCTTGAGAGAATCAAATATCTATTTACTTTGATATGTTTCTATTATTACGGTTATGATTTTCTACATCATATATAATTATGTAATGTACAAACTTTCATTCACGATTCTTTCAAGTCTTCGTGTGTTTCATTTTTCATACAGTATCTCAGAGATTTTCTCCCTTAGTGTCACATGTTTCCTGTAGCTGAACATGTTTCTCTCCCGAGATTTACTGTAAGTCTGTATCGGTCGTCGTGTGATACATGATCAGACGTTGTACTACTGAACACAAGACATTCTCATGTTCACAGTCTGGTCACAGTAGACGAGTCGAGAGCTGAGTTATCCAAAGGGTATTTTGATTAACTTTAGTGACAGACTCATTAATTTCAGACTCGTTACGTAATTCAACCTGTGCCCCCACTACAGTACTAGCTGTAATCATGCACAATCCAAAAACATGTTGACAAATGCCATCCCTATCTAGAAAAATCAAGAAAGGGATTGAGAAATTCATCCCGTTTTCCCCTACGTTAAGAAGAGTGATCTGCTAGCGGTTCATTTTTATTTTCTTAAAGATCATACGAGAAAATAATATATTTACATAAGGATCTGTAATGGTCGTGATTTACTGCCCGGTCCAAAAGAAAATCTAATTTTAGAATTCTTGCAAATCCACTGGATAATTTTCTACCAATTAAATAACACAGTTACCTCCTGTTTCATCTCGTTAATTATGCTTTTTCAGTATAGTAAACTACCTGTTTTATTGACCTATTGAATTGCCTGAAGAAATCCACTTATATATATATATATATATATATATATATATATATATATATATATATATATATATATATATATATATATATGTGGATTTCTTCAGGCAATTCAATAGGTCAATAATTTTGTGTTCATAGGTGCGACCTACACTCTGAGCACGTCATCTGTCGCTACTAATATCTCGAAATATCAATCTTGGTTTCCACAGTGAATATTTCAATATCTTCTTTCCACCGTCGGCCTGGCTCCAAGTGCCGGTATCCAGGCCAGACCAGGAGCCCTCACACTACAGCAGTCATAGGTAATATCACATTTAGGTTTTGTTTTGGGGAAAACATGAGTTTTATCCGTGTGGTGGGTTATAGGTGAAGCTTCTACCCTCACCAGATGTATCCTATATAACAGTTCTGATGTACACTGGCATTTCTTCCTTGTCCTTAGCCACCCCTTCACGTATAGGAACTCCTCTTCCATTCATTCCCCTCCCTCCCTCCTTCTATGAACAGATTAAGGCGTCGAGAGGATGTGACCAACACCGTCTCATCCAGGGTCACGCATGCGCAACTCACGGGTGCTAACTTACAGGCGGACCGAGAGTTCTTTCATTCTTCATTTACACTTTTGATACGTACGTCCATTATTCGCTGGTGCTAAGCTCTCGCAGGCTGTCGCTTCGTTACATGGTAGATCGGCTCAAAGGCAATGCA
>NC_092281.1:38960705-38973214 GCF_036320965.1 Panulirus ornatus
CTCGACATATCCTCACACCACAACAATGACAAAATGTGGTCGGCCAGTTTCATGGCTGACCGCCATGGCAGTCACTCCCAACATCTTCATATCTAAAACACTTAAACTCTACATTGGAGTTCCCCAAGGATCAGTTCTCTCTCCAACTCTCTTCCTACACGACCTCTCATTACCTCAGCAAACCTCAGCTTGGAGGTCCTTTCATATGCAGACGACCTCACAATCAAATAACATCATTCTGACACCACAGAAGCAACATCCAACATGCACACCTGGAACAATGGGTCATCCAGAACAGAATGTCGACAAGTCTTTAGTGACTGTTTTAACCCCACACACACAGAAATCCAACTCACACTCTCCAGTCACCATGAAGAGACAGTCTCTCTGACTAAGCAAAACACTAACATTTAGGAATGACATACGACACACACCAATAACATCAACACAAAAGCAACACACAAACTAAATGCCATTATAACACTAACTGGCACCAGATTTGAACTAGAAACAAGTCCCTTAGCATACTTTACAAACATCTCATCCGCTCCACTATATATATATATATATATATATATATATATATATATATATATATATATATATATATATATATATACAATCACAACTGGAAAGAAAATATAAGAATAGTGAATACTTTCGTTTATCACATCCTCAGACAGAGGATGTAATAAAGGAAAGTCCTCACCGTCTTTATTTTCTCTTTCCAGTTGTGATTGTGCATACACCTCCTCACGGTGAAGTGAAGGTTCTGCATGTATGTGTGTGTGTGTGTGTGTGTGTGTGTGTGTGTGTGTGTGTGTGTGTGTGTGTGTGTGAGTGTGTGTAATACTTATGCATGTATTCATATGTACATAAGTGCAAGTATGCAATCCTACATGCACGAGGAGTCTGCAAACCTGTGTATGATGAACTAATACACCACACTCGGCTAAGTATTCTCCAGAGCAAGCAAGCAGTAGGCGATCATGCTCAGTAAGACAATACATGCAGATAATACAAACTCCAGGAACAAAAGTCCAATTAAAAGATCCTAACGTTATCATTAATACGTTCTGGGCTCACAGCTTAACACGAGCTTACATGAGCCAAGGAGAAATGTATCTCAGCATTCATAAGATCGGCATTAGAAAAAAAAAAAAAAAAAAAAAAAATATATATATATATATATATATATATATATATATATATATTAATTATCATAATCGCTGTTCCCCGCGTCAGCAAGGGAGAGCCAGGAAACAGACGGACAATGGGCCATCCACTCACACACACACACACACACACACACACACATATATATATATATATATATATATATATATATATATATATATATATATATATATATATATATATATATATATATATAAATATATATATCTTTCTTTCTTTTAAACTATTCGCCATTTCCCGCGTTAGCGAGGTAGCGTTAGGAACAGAGGACTGGGCCTTTTTTGGAATATCCTCACCTGGCCCCCTCTGTTCCTTCTTTTGGAAAATTAGAAAAAAAAAAAAAAACGAGAGGGGAGGATTTCCAGCCCCCGCTCATATTTTGTAGAATTACTTAAACATTAAAAATTTGACAGGAAACCCCTCAAGTCGTATTGGATTTTAATTGATGTATGTTCGACCTATTGATTTTCGAGTCGCCTGACTTCTCATAAACGCCCCACAATATGCTACATTTTTTTCTTTCATTTTTCACTGCGTTTTTTGGGTTTACTGCTGAAAAAAGCTCTTTGATGGGCTTTTTTAGCCTGTTTTCAGGACATGAGAGTGTTTCCTCCAGCAACATCCCTAAGGAAACTTTTCTTTCATACATTTCCTAATGTTTAGAAATACTTATGTCCCGGGGTATAGAGAGAATCTTGGGTGCTTTGTGAGGCGAAAAATGAGCTTGTGAGGTGGAGGAGTGTAAGGGGAACAGGGTACGAGTTAGTGGGGGTTGAGGAAGTGTGTCCGAGCAGAGGCAATTTTTTTCCCCAGTAAGTGCTAAGTAGTATGAGGGAGGTAGAGGCGGAGCTAATAAGGATGGGAGGTTATGTGGAAACAGCTTGTAAGTTTGGGAGAGCGTGTAAATGCATAGGTAGTGACAGAGTTAAATTATCATTTCAATTTATGTTCCTTAGGGAATTACGTATTTGCAGTCCAGAGTATATTGCTGATGAGTGTGAAAA
The DNA here is from genome assembly GCF_036320965.1 of Panulirus ornatus. Taxonomy (NCBI): domain Eukaryota; kingdom Metazoa; phylum Arthropoda; class Malacostraca; order Decapoda; family Palinuridae; genus Panulirus; species Panulirus ornatus. Next base: position 38,962,907 of record NC_092281.1, read on the forward strand.
GATATATTCTATTTGATCTAAGTTAGAGTACCCTAACTCTTTCATTGATAAATTCCTTAAGTTAGCAAAGAAATCATTTTATAGAGCTGCGCCCAAACCTCCCATTGACACCAAGAATCTTTTAGTTCTCCCTTTTAATAATAGATTTACTCTACTTCCCATGTTGCCTTCAGCAACAATAACACTATACAGAATTTCTTAATCAGGAACTCACCTGAAAATTCTCCTGGGTACATCTATAAAGTGTCTTGTAGAATATTTTGATAAGCTTTATGTTGGGAAGACTGGTAAGGATCTTTCTGTTAGACTTAAGCAACATGAACATACAATAAGAAAATGACAATCAAATGCCTTGTTTTATCACTTTAAAGATTATGATCATTGAATTAAGAGGCGTAATGCCATCTCATTTGTTAACTCTAACTCCAGTACCACGAGAAATATCATTCAATTTCATGTTATGATATAAACAAAAACTTATAATCTTAATATTAGTGAAGGTCTATACAAAATGGATAACTTTATTGTTAATAAAACTTGTAAACAATTCAACTTCTTGTCCACATAAGTTTATGATACGCTTGTTGTCTGTCTTGGGCAATATCATGTTTATCAAATGGTGTCCTAGCTACGTCTGTTCGTTGTATATCAACTGACTGCTATATTTATCTCTTGTGTCTCCACTGATGATGTTATTATTACACGAAAGTGCACTTCGGAACTTACCGTGTTACATTTTCTCCGTAGATTCATATGAATATATATATATATATATATATATATATATATATATATATCCCTGGGGATAGGGGAGAAAAATTCTTCACACGTATTCCCTGCGTGTAGTAGAAGGCGACTAAAAGGGAAGGGAGTGGGGGCTGGAAATCCTCCCCTCTCGTTTTTTTTTTAATTTTCCAAAAGAAGGAACAGAGAAGGGGGCCAGGTGAGGGCATTCCCTCAAAGGCCCAGTCCTCTGTTCTTAACGCTACCTCGCTATCGCGGGAAATGGCGAATAGTATGAAAAAAAAAAAAAATATATATATATATATATATATATATATATATATATATATATATATATATATATATATATATATTTTTTTTTTTTTTTTTTTATACTTTGTCGCTGTCTCCCGCGTTTGCGAGGTAGCGCAAGGAAACAGACGAAAGAAATGGCCCAACCCCCCCCCCCATACACATGTATATACATACGTCCACACACGCAAATATACATACCTACACAGCTTTCCATGGTTTACCCCAGGCGCTTCACATGCCTTGATTCAATCCACTGACAGCACGTCAACCCCGGTATACCACATCGCTCCAATTCACTCTATTCCTTGCCCTCCTTTCACCCTCCTGCATGTTCAGGCCCCGATCACACAAAATCTTTTTCACTCCATCTTTCCACCTCCAATTTGGTCTCCCTCTTCTCCTTGCTCCCTCCACCTCCGACACATATATCCTCTTGGTCAATCTTTCCTCACTCATCCTCTCCATGTGCCCAAACCACTTTAAAACACCCTCTTCTGCTCTCTCAACCACGCTCTTTTTATTTCCACACATCTCTCTTACCCTTACGTTACTCACTCGATCAAACCACCTCACACCAAACATTGTCCTCAAACATCTCATTTCCAGCACATCCATCCTCCTGCGCAGAACTCTATCCATAGCCCACGCCTCGCAACCATACAACATTGTTGGAACCACTATTCCTTCAAACATACCCATTTTTGCTTTCCGAGATAATGTTCTCGACTTCCACACATTCTTCAAGGCCCCCAGAATTTTCGCCCCTTCCCCCACCCTATGATCCACTTCCGCTTCCATGGTTCCATCCGCTGCCAGATCCACTCCCAGATATCTAAAACACTTCACTTCCTGCAGTTTTTCTCCATTCAAACTCACCTCCCAATTGACTTGACCCTCAACCCTACTGTACCTAATAACCTTGCTCTTATTCACATTTACTCTTAACTTTCTTCTTCCACACACTTTACCAAACTCAGTCACCAGCTTCTGCAGTTTCTCACATGAATCAGCCACCAACGCTGTATCATCAGCGAACAACAACTGACTCACTTCCCAAGCTCTCTTATCCCCAACAGACTTCATACTTGCCCCTCTTTCCAAAACTCTTGCATTTACCTCCCTAACAACCCCATCCATAAACAGATTAAACAACCATGGAGACATCACAAACCCCTGCCGCAAACCTACATTCACTGAGAACCAATCACTTTCCTCTCTTCCTACACGTACACATGCCTTGCATCCTCGATAAAAACTTTTCACTGCTTCTAACGACTTTCCTCCCACACCATATATTCTTAATACCTTCCACAGAGCATCTCTATCAACTCTATCATTTGCCTTCTCCAGATCCATAAATGCTACATACAAATCCATTTGCTTTTCTAAGTATTTCTCACATACATTCTTCAAAGCAAACACCTGATCCACACATCCTCTACCACTTCTGAAACCACACTGCTCTTCCTCAATCTGATGCTCTGTACATGCCTTCACCCTCTCAATCAATACCCTCCCATATAATTTACCAGGAATACTCAACAAACTTATACCTCTGTAATTTGAGCACTCACTCTTATCCCCTTTGCCTTTGTACAATGGCACTATGCACGCATTCCGCCAATCCTCAGGCACCTCACCATGAGTCATACATACATTAAATAACCTTACCAACCAGTCAACAATACAGTCACCCCCTTTTTTAATAAATTCCACTGCAATACCATCCAAACCTGCTGCCTTGCCGGCTTTCATCTTCCGCAAAGCTTTCACTACCTCTTCTCTGTTTACCAAATCATTTTCCCTAACCCTCTCACTTTGCACACCACCTCGACCAAAACACCCTATATCTGCCACTCTATCATCAAACACATTCAACAAACCTTCAAAATACTCACTCCATCTCCTTCTCACATCACCACTACTTGTTATCACCTCCCCATTTGCGCCCTTCACTGAAGTTCCCATTTGCTCCCTTGTCTTACGCACTTTATTTACCTCCTTCCAGAACATCTTTTTATCCTCCCTAAAATTTAATGATACTCTCTCACCCCAAATCTCATTTGCCCTTTTTTTCACCTCTTGCACCTTTCTCTTGACCTCCTGTCTCTTTCTTTTATACATCTCCCACTCAATATATATATATATATATATATATATATATATATATATATATATATATATATATATATATATATATATATATATATATATATAGGGGAGAAAGAATACTTCCTACGTATTCCCTGCGTGTCGTAGAAGGCGACTAAAAGGGAAGGGAGCGGGGGCTAGAAATCCTCCCCTCTCGTTTTTTTTTAAATTTTCCAAAAGAAGGAACAGAGAAGGAGGCCAGGTGAGGATTTCCCTCAAAGGCCCAGTCCTCTGTTCTTAACGCTACCTCGCTATCGCGGGAAATGGCGAATAGTATGAAAAAAAAAATATATATATATATATACATATATATATATATATATATATATATATATATATATATATATATATATATATATATATATATATATATATATATATAAATATATATATGAGTTGGGGTGAGAGAGTATCATTAAATTTTAGGGAGAATAAAAAGATGTTCTGGAAGGAGGTAAATAAAGTGCGTAAGACAAGGGAGCCAATGGGAACTTCAGTGAAGGGCGCAAATGGGGAGGTGATAACAAGTAGTGGTGATGTGAGAAGGAGATGGAGTGAGTATTTTGAAGGTTTATTGAATGTGTTTGATGATAGAGTGGCAGATATAGGGGGTCTTGGTCGAGGTGGTGTGCAAAGTGAGAGGGTTAGGGAAAATGATTTGGTAAACAGAGAAGAGGTAGTGAAAGCTTTGCGGAAGATGAAAGCCGGCAAGGCAGCAGGTTTGGATGGTATTGCAGTGGAATTTATTAAAAAAGGGGGTGACTGTATTGTTGACTGGTTGGTAAGGTTATTTAATGTATGTATGGCTCATGGTGAGGTGCCTGAGGATTGGCGGAATGCGTGCATAGTGCCATTGTACAAAGGCAAAGGGGATAAGAGTGAGTGCTCAAATTACAGAGGTATAAGTTTGTTGAGTATTCCTGGTAAATTATATGGGAGGCTATTGATTGATAGGGTGAAGGCATGTACAGAGCATCAGATTGGGGAAGAGCAGTGTGGTTTCAGAAGTGGTAGAGGATGTGTGGATCAGGTGTTTGCTTTGAAGAATGTATGTGAGAAATACTTAGAAAAGCAAATGGATTTGTATGTAGCATTTATGGATCTGGAGAAGGCATATGATAGAGTTGATAGAGATGCTCTGTGGAAGGTATTAAGAATATATGGTGTGGGAGGAAAGTTGTTAGAAGCAGTGAAAAGTTTTTATCGAGGATGTAAGGCATGTGTACGTGTAGGAAGAGAGGAAAGTGATTGGTTCTCAGTGAATGTAGGTTTGCGGCAGGGGTGTGTGATGTCTCCATGGTTGTTTAATTTGTTTATGGATGGGGTTGTTAGGAGGTAAATGCAAGAGTTTTGGAAAGAGGGGCAAGTATGAAGTCTGTTGGGGATGAGAGAGCTTGGGAAGTGAGTCAGTTGTTGTTCGCTGATGATACAGCGCTGGTGGCTGATTCATGTGAGAAACTGCAGAAGCTGGTGACTGAGTTTGGTAAAGTGTGTGGAAGAAGAAAGTTAAGAGTAAATGTGAATAAGAGCAAGGTTATTAGGTACAGTAGGGTTGAGGGTCAAGTCAATTGGGAGGTGAGTTTGAATGGAGAAAAACTGGAGGAAGTGAAGTGTTTTAGATATCTGGGAGTGGATCTGGCAGCGGATGGAACCATGGAAGCGGAAGTGGATCATAGGGTGGGGGAGGGGGCGAAAATTCTGGGGGCCTTGAAGAATGTGTGGAAGTCGAGAACATTATCTCGGAAAGCAAAAATGGGTATGTTTGAAGGAATAGTGGTTCCAACAATGTTGTATGGTTGCGAGGCGTGGGCTATGGATAGAGTTGTGCGCAGGAGGATGGATGTGCTGGAAATGAGATGTTTGAGGACAATGTGTGGTGTGAGGTGGTTTGATCGAGTGAGTAACGTAAGGGTAAGAGAGATGTGTGGAAATAAAAAGAGCGTGGTTGAGAGAGCAGAAGAGGGTGTTTTGAAGTGGTTTGGGCACATGGAGAGAATGAGTGAGGAAAGATTGACCAAGAGGATATATGTGTCGGAGGTGGAGGGAACGAGGAGAAGAGGGAGACCAAATTGGAGGTGGAAAGATGGAGTGAAAAAGATTTTGTGTGATCGGGGCCTGAACATGCAGGAGGGTGAAAGGAGGGCAAGGAATAGAGTGAATTGGAGCGATGTGGTATACCGGGGTTGACGTGCTGTCAGTGGATTGAATCAAGGCATGTGAAGCGTCTGGGGTAAACCATGGAAAGCTGTGTAGGTATGTATATTTGCGTGTGTGGACGTATGTATATACATGTGTATGGGGGGGGGGGCTGGGCCATTTCTTTCGTCTGTTTCCTTGCGCTACCTCGCAAACGCGGGAGACAGCGACAAAGTATAATAAAAAAAAAAAATAATATATATATATATAATATATATATATATATATATATATATATATATATATATATATATATATATATATATATATATATATATATATATATATATATATATATTTTCCTAACCCTCTCACTTTGCACACCACCTCGACCAAAACACCCTATGTCTGCCACTATATCATCAAACACATTAAACAAACCTTTAAAGTACTCACTCCATCTCCTTCTCACATCACCACTACTTGTTATCCCCTCCCCATTAGCCCCCTTCACTGAAGTTCCCATTTGTTTCCTTGTCTTACGCAATTTATTTACCTCCTTCCAAAACATCTTTTTATTCTCCCAAAAATTTGATGATACCTTCTCACCCCATCTCTCATTTGCCCTCTTTTTCACCTCTTGCACCTTTCTCTTAACCTCCTTCCTCTTTCTTTTATACATCTCCCACTCATTTGCATTATTCCCCTGCAAAAATCGTCCAAATCCCTCTCTCATCTCTTTCACTAATAATCTTATTTCTTCATCCCACCACTCACTACCCGTTCTAATCTGCCCACCTCCCACGCTTCTCATACCACAAGCATCTTTTGCGCAAGCCATCACTGCTTCACTAAATACATCCCATTCCTCCCCCACTCCCCTTACCTCCTTTGTTCTCACCTTTTTCCATTCTGTACTCAGTCTCTCCTGGTACTTCCTCACACAAGTCTCCTTCCCAAGCTCACTTACTCTCACCATTCTCTTCGCCCCAACATTCTATCTTCCTTTTGGTAAACAGAGAAGAGGTAGTAAAAGCATTGCAGAAGATGAAAGCCGGCAAGGCAGCGGGTTTGGATGGTATTGCAGTGGAATTTATTAAAAAAAGGGGTGACTATTGTTGACCTGTTGGTAAGGTTATTTAATGTATGTATGATTAATGGTGAGGTGCCTGGGGATTGGCTGAATGTTTGCATAGTGCCATTGTACAAAGGCAAAGGGGATAAGAGTGAGTGCTCAAATTACAGAGGTATAAGTTTGTTGAGTATTCCTGGTAAATTATATGGGAAGGTATTGATTGAGAAGGTGAGGGTATGTACAGAGAATCAGATTGGGGAAGAGCAATGTGGCTTCAGAAGTGGTAGAGGATGTGTGGATCAGGTGTTTGCTTTGAAGAATGTATATGAGAAATACATAGAAAATCAAATGGATTTGTATGTAGCATTTATGGATCTGGAGAAGGCATATGATAGAGTTGATAGAGATGCTCTGTGGACGGTATTAAGAATATATGGTGTGGGAGGCAAGTTGTTAGAAGCAGTGAAAAGTTTTTATCGAGGATGTAAGGCATGTGTACGTGTAGGAAGAGAGGAAAGTGATTGGTTCTCAGTGAATGTAGGTTTGCGGCAGGGGTGTGTGATGTCTCCATGGTTGTTTAACTTGTTTAAGGATGGGGTTGTTAGGGAGGTGAATGCAAGAGTTTTGGAAAGAGAGGCAAGTATGGAGTCTGTTGTGGATGAGAGAGCTTGGGAAGTGAGTCAGTTGTTGTTCGCTGGTGATACAGCGCTGGTGGCTGATTCATGTGAGAAACTGCAGAAGCTGGTGACTGAGTTTGGTAAAGTGTGTGAAAGAAGAAAGTTGAGAGTAAATGTGAATAAGAGCAAGGTTATTAGGTACAGTAGGGTTGAGGGTCAAGTCAAATGGGAGATAAGTTTGAAAAAAGAAAAACTGGAGGCAGTGAAGTGTTTTAGATATCTGGGAGTGGATTTGGCAGCGGATGGAACCATGGAAGCGGAAGTGAATCTTAGGGTGGGGGAGGGGGCGAAAATTTTGGGAGCCTTGAAGAATGTGTGGAAGTCGAGAACATTATCTCGGAAAGCAAAAATGGGTATGTTTGAAGGAATAGTGGTTCCAACAATGTTGTATGGTTGTGAGGCGTGTGCTATGGATAGAGTTGTGGGCAGGAGGGTGGATGTGCTGGAAATGAGATGTTTGAGGACAATATGTGGTGTGAGGTGGTTTGATCGAGTGAGTAATAATAGTGTAAGAGAGATGTGTGGTAACAAAAAGAGTGTGGTTGAGAGAGCAGAAGAGGGTGTTTTGAAATGGTTTGGTCACATGGAGAGAATGAGTGAGGAAAGATTGACCAAGAGGATATATGTGTCAGAGGTGGAGGGAACGAGAAGTGGGAGACCAAATTGGAGATGGAAAGATGGAGTGAAAAAGATTTTGATTGATCGTGGACTGAACATGCAGGAGGGTGAAAAGCGTGCAAGGAATAGAGTGAATTGGAACGATGTGGTATACCGGGGTCGACGTGCTGTCAGTGGATTGAACAGGGTATGTGAAGCGTCTGGGGTAAACCATGGAAAGTTGTGTGGGGTCTCGATGTAGAAAGGGAGCTGTGGTTTCGGTGCATTATTACATGACAGCTAGAGACTGAATGTGAACGAATGGGGCCTTTGTTGTCTTTCCTAGCGCTACCTCGCACACATGAGAGGGGATGGGGGCTCTTATTCCATGTGTGGCGAGGTGGCGCTGGGAATAGATAAAGGTAGACAGTATGAATTATGTTCATGTGTATATATATATATGTCTGTGTGTGTATATATATGTGTACATTGAGATGTATAGTTATGTACTTTTGCGTGGGTGGACGTGTATGTATATACATGTGTATTTGGGTGGGTTGGGCCATTTCTTTCGTCTGTTTCCTTGCGCTTCCTCGCTAACGCGAGAGACAGCAACAAAGTCTCCCGCGTTAGCAAGGTAGAGGAAGGAAACACACAAGGAATGGCCCCACCCATACACATAAACGTCTCAACTCGCACATGTACATTCAGATACATTTCAACGTATACCTACATATATATAAACACTAACATATACATTTATACACATGTACATATCAATAGTTGCTGCCTTCATCCATTCTCGTCGCCACGCCACCACAAACGAAAGACACCCCCCCTTCTCCTCCTCCTCCAGCGAGGCAGCGCCAGGATCAGACAAAGAAGGCCACATTGGTTTACACTGAGTCTCTAGTTGTCATGTGTAATGCAATGAAACCACAGTTCCCTATCCACACCCAGGCCCCAAAGACCTTTCCATTGTTTATCACAGACGCTTCACATGCCCTGGTTCAATCCACTGACTGCACGTCGGCCCCGGTATACCACATCGTTCCAATTCACTGTATTTCTCGCACGCCTTTCACCCTCTTGCATGTTTAGGCCCCGATACATCCCTTGGGATTAGGGAGAAAGAATACTTTCCACATATTCCCTGCGTATCGTTGATAGCGACTAAACGGCGTAGGAGCTGGGGCTGGAAATCCTCCTTTCCAGTTTTATTATGCCAAAAGAAGGGAAATAGATGGGGGCCACGTGAGGAGTTCTCCCTATAAGGATCATTCAGCTTTTTTTTAATTGTACCTCGATAACGCGGGAAATACTGTGTATATACATGTAACCATAATGGTCCAAACAAAGCTGATAGCTGCAACTTTTAAGGATATTGAAAATAGCAATGGTAATCCAGCACAGGATGTAAAGTCTGTGTTAGTCAAATACATACTTCCTCATCAAGTGATTCTCGCCTTGCCACCCTTGCCAAACAGCTGTAATACCCCTTTCTTTACATAGAAAACTACTGACCACTACCTGCCAGTAAACATCCGTCGTTTCTGTTCATTTTATTCTATGCAACCACACAGTGCAAGGTCAGACTTCAAAGCCATATACCTTTTGATCATGAAGCTATGCAATTAGTAACAGGATAATTAGATAATGTTTCGCACTAAACCGGCAGCCAAACATTTATCCTTTTACTATGACGTAAAACTCCGTTTTCTGCCGCAATGCAGGTAAACTCTGAAGAGGAGGAACTATTGAATATGTATATATATATATATATATATATATATATATATATATATATATATATGTATGTATATATTTGGAGGAAAGATCAGAAGTAGCTTCAGGGTCACCGGTAGAGTTAATTAGGAATATCAGGTAATTCTTACGTTTGCATTGGCCTTCAAGGTTAAACGCCAGCGTTCATTTCTACTGACGCATATCATAATTCATTTTGAATTACATTTATTAATGTTTTGTTTGCAATGTATATGATAATTGTGCAATCAACTTGTTATACTTTTAGTTACAAGTACTTTAACGTTTGTAGCGTTACTGTAAGTACTTTCCCTGAATGATGTACGATTTCTTTACTAATCTTTGGGACTGGCAGGGGAATCTGTATCATTATCTATTCTTTGTTCTCCACGTATTTTCTGAAATTTCTAGTTTCTAAAACCTTAAACCCCTGCCCCTTGCAGTCATGGAAGTACAACTGAGGTCGGGAAAATAGGGAGACGAAAAAAGCGGTTAAACTCCACTCCCCGGGGTCTGGTGATAGCAAACACGGGAAAAAATTCTTAAAGAAAGATGCGAAGACGTATGAGGTAATGGAAGGGAAAAGGGAGATGAGGAACATAGTATCGCCCTTAAGATAAAGATGCAAAGGGAAAAGCAAAGTATGTCCATTGGATCAGCAGGAAGATGGCGAGATGTCGCGCTTAACTCGACCTGTAACGGGCAAGACGGTGGTTAATGAACTGAGAGCAGCTAAAATGTCTACCCGGGCCACCATACCCGTCATTTGTTGAGAGGACACAGAGGCCACATGTGGTACCTGCTACTTCAGTCGTGCCCCTTTTGAGAAGAAAGATTTCCCCACGGAAAAAAGGACCTGCTCCTCCAGCA
>NC_092281.1:38973314-39004955 GCF_036320965.1 Panulirus ornatus
ATCCCCACAACGTGATTACATCACCCAAAGTGGAGACATCAAAACAAACTGTCATCAGCCTTCAGTTTTTCTACATCAGTGAGCCACAACTGCACTTCCCAAGCTCTCTTATCCACAACAGACAGCTTACTTGCCATTTCCAAAACTTTGAATCTGCCTCCCGAAACCATCACTCACCCTTGCCACCAATCCTATATTCACTGAGAAACAATCATTTTCCTCTTTTCTTACAGGTACACATGCTTTACATTCTCGATAAAAACTTGCCTAGAGAAATACGTTGCTAATCTGTTAATGTGTTGATACCTCTAAAGCAGCAAAAGACCACTTCAAATGCCAGAGTTCGTAAACTCTTTGCAACAAAATAGAACGTTTTATCAACAGCCCTTTGACCATTAAAAGACTAAAGGAATCTGATATTACAGGTTCAAAAGCAACATTTTGCCATCAAAACGACAAAGAAATTGTATTGACCCCACTGCAACAAAATCAGATCAATACAACAAACAATAAAAAAACAAAACCTGAAAGCAGCTAAACACCCTCGTCACTGACATGATTACAAAAGCCAAAAAGCCTAAAGGACACTACATTCCAGTAAAAACAAATATATTTTGACAGCAAGCAAAACATACAAGATGAATTTGTTGACATGAATAAAACATCGAAGAACCTCACTTTTAATGTTTACAAAAGCTAAAGGACATGTTTAATACGGGAGGTATGAAATGACAAGCAAAGAAGTTATGACAACCTTAATTAAAATAAAAGCGTTGAAAACATTAAAACGAACTCTTTTGGTATCACTACATGTTTTAATGTTATAATATCATTTGGTTTTGAATTTTTTTCATGCCAGCATGTTTGTTGACTATTTTCAAATACACACGTAAACGTGTTTAAATCATTAAAACAATACAAACACCAATGAACTGGAGCGTACAGAAGTTAAACACCATTTTTTGATGTGAAATCAGCAGCCAAAGAATTGCAACACAATTGACAAAAAAATATAGTTCTTTACTTACACATAACAAAAGCCAAAGAATGTGTGCACAGGACATACAGCACCCTTTTTGCTATCAAAATGAGTCAAAACAAATGCTGAAATCTACAAAATAATTTAAACAAAGCAAAGAGCAAATAGTAAAAGACCCTTTGTGATATGAAAACAACATCTGGTTTTCTTGATCTCAGATTAACAAAAGAAACATCAAAACCATTAAAATAGCAAAAGCCTATGTTATCATTTAGCACTTTTTACAATCATGGAAGTTTTAATAAAAATGAAAAAAAAATTGATTTTTGACATAAATGGAAGTCATGTTGACATTAATGATATCCAAAAAAACGTGAAGGAACATGTCATTGAGTTTCATCGACATCACTGCAAAAGTAAAAGAACATTTGCATCGATAACATCGTTTTCATGAAGACGATGTTCAGAGAAGTGGTGTTAACTTCAATGCAAGAAAAACTAGAATACTTAAAAGAAAAATGAGGTGACTTCAATAAATCATCGAAAAAGCTCCCCAAATTTATATCAACACAAACGGGAGACCAAAACTGAGGTAAACAAAATGACAGCTGAAGACGTTCTATTAAGATCATTGCCATATCAATAGAATATACAAATATAATTTAAGAAAACACGTAACCAAAATGTAACATTAAAACAGGCATCCATTGACATTATTACAAAAGCCACGGACAAGATACATCAATAAAACCGATTTTTCTTCTATTTTGAGGAAAAAACATCTTTTTTCATATAAAAACGGGATCTAATGATGTTATAATCTCATTGCAACAAAATCAGAACATGTATTTTGACCATAGAAACATCCTTTGACATCATAACAAAACCATAAAAAAAACGTTTTTTTTTTCATAAAATATATGAAGGATATCTTAAAATCATAAAACCGCCAAGGATATCAAAATTACCGGAGAAAAATGTTTTCTTACATCGATATCTATAAAATCACATCAACAAGGAAAATTTGTGTACCCAGCTAAAACACCATTTCTGACATGGAAACGACAGCTAAGCTTTTTGCTACAAAAATATACCGTTTGATATAAAAATTACCAAAGATGTTCCCCAAAGAATTTTTTCATCAAATAGAAATTTTTAACCTGCAGGAAAAATGTTTTCATATCAATAAAATGCTTGAGAAACATACAGCCAAAGAATTTGCAACAAAAACAGAAAATATAAAACACTTGGTGACCCAAATGAATGTACAGAAACCAAACAATTTACTAACCAAACTATTTGCTATTGAAACGAGAGGCAAATATATGTCAACCTCATTGAAAAAAAAATCATAAAATTACAAAAGCCAAACACCATGGAAGTACAGGAAGTAGAAGACTTTTTGATACCAAATGAGTCTGCTGATTAACCACTATTTCTTGTCACTAAGAAACATTTTTAGACGAAACGTCATTATGATAGCATAAACCCCTTTACATTGACATCACAACAAAAGCCGAACATGTGTGGGTGTGTTAAAACACCCTCTTTTCTACAGAAACATACAAATAACACGTTAAAGCATCCTAACAACACTAAAAGAATATTTTTCCAGATTCATTGTAATAAAACTGGAAATTGTATTTTGTGATCAAAATAGCTGTGCTTACGAGACCAGAAACACCAATTTTGCTACCAAAGAAGTTGAGGTTAATGCAACGAAAAGAAAACGGTAATTATATAGAGAAAAAATTTGTGTTCACATTAAAATAACGAAAGACCGATTAAATCATTACAAGATCCAAGTAATATGTGAGTGTGGGAGCTAAAAGACCATTTCAGTTATACAATAACACCCAAAAAAGTTATTACCCTTATTGTAGCGAAAGTAGTACGTATTTTGACATCCAAGTGATGACCAATAACACATACAAAATATATATATATGATATTGTGTAAATATAGGTTAAAATATATTTTTGATTTCAGAAATAAAAAAGCAAAACGTTTTAAGTTGATAACATTAAAATTCCATACAAAAGTGCAGAATGGAAGATCGAAAAGGAGTTATGGCTTGCGCAAAAGATGCTTGTGGCCTCAGATGTGAGCAGATTAGAGAGTGGCAAGTTTTGCAGGGAAAATATACAAATGACGTATAGAAAAAAAAGGTGTGTTTTTTGAAAGGTTTTGGAATGTGTTGAATGTGTTAGAGATGTATTGTGAAATGAAAATTTGCTCGTGGTATTGCAGTGGAATTTATTTAAAAGGGGTGTGTTATTGACTAATTGGTAAGGATATCTAATGCATGTAATGTTCATACATTAGCGGAATGCAGGGATAGTGCCATTTTACAAAGGCAAAAGGGATAAAGGTTAAGTCTCAATTTACAGAAAAATGCAGGGTGATCATCGGAATGGGGAAAGCAATATGGTTTCATAAATAGTAAAGGTCAGGTGTTTGCTTTGAAAAATTTGAGTTGATAGAGATGCTCAGTGAATGAAAAGTTGTCAGAAACAATGTTTTTATCGACGATGTAAGGCAAGTGTTGGTATGTGGCAAGGGTATGTGATTTGATTTGTTTATTGTCCCTAAAAGGGAAGCAAATGCAAGAGTTTTGGAAGCACAGGCAAGTTTTATGTGGATGAGAGAGCTTGGAAAGTGAGTCAGTCGTGGACGAAAGCCTGGGAAGTGTCATTTATTGTTTGCAGAAGCTGGTGAATGAGTTTGGTAAGGTGTGTGCAAGAAGAATGTTGAGAATAGATTTGATTAAGAGCAAGGTAGGGTTGAATGGAGAAAAAATTAGATATCTGGCATTGGCTTTGGTAAAGATTTGAACGTAGAGATGCATTTTACAGATATCAGCGAATATTTCTTGTACATTTTATTGGTCAAAACATATTCTCTTTTTGTAGTTGTTTTCAGATTGATGTCAAGACATCGCTTTATGTTTATCTTATATATGCTTTTCAGATGCTTTTGTTCGAACGTTTTTCGCAACTTCTTTTGCTGCCTTTTAATATCCAAAACTCTTTTATTTAAAAGAAATGTGTTGAGATCAATAAGAAATCAAAAATCAATAAAAGGTCTTCCAGTTCACACCCTTACAATAGTCAAAAATATCATTTCCGATATAAGAATAAACAAATTGAGATCATTATGCATGGGATTCGGAAAAGTAGCCATTTTTCCTATCAAGCAAAAAACAGGTTTAGAACTCTACTTCAAAAAAGCATCCGACATCAAACAAAAAGCATTTGGTGGCCAACAAAACTTCCAAAATCCGAATGTTGACATCAATAAAGCAGTATAAGGCCAAAGAACATGTGAGTGTAAGAACTAAAGCACCCATTTTGCTAAAAGACCCTTTTTGATTTTAAAACTTTTGTTTGCCTCAAAGCAAAAAAAGCATGTGTTTGGATATTAACAGATTATTCAGGAAATATATGTAGACATCAAAACACCATTAAGATAGCGAAACTCCATGTTGACCAAAGAACATTTGCGTATTGGCCAAGGAAGTTCTGTCAATCTTACTGAAACCAAAAAAAAAAGAACGTTACAGAAATTAAAGAACCTAACTAAATCAAAAATATTTTTAACATGAATACATATAACAAAACTGTTTAAGTTCATTATCATTGACAGCATAACAAATGTCTTAAACATTTGTAATGATGTCAATGAGAAACAGGAGCTTTGCATCATTACGGTTTAAAAAATTTTGATATGAAGGAAAGCTATCATAGCAAAAGCATGGAAGATTTATTATTTTGATATGTGAAACGTTCAAAACATTTACAGAATGTCTTTACATCATCAAAACAAAAAACTATCCCAATTGACTTCATTAGAAAAACCATATTGCTATGAAAATTGAACATCAATGAAAGAAACGAAAAATATGCTGATATTAATGTGTTGACATTAAATTTTTTTTATAAAAACAATAGCTAAAGTAAAAAGTGTGCAAGTTCATGCAAACAAATGAAGAAACTTTTAAAAATCAATGAAACAACCAAAATATATAGTTTGACATCAATGAAACACAAACGTGTCAAAAATTTTTTACACATTCAAAATAATAGCTGAAGAACGTGATTGGAATAGAAACAGAAACTGAACTTGTTTTGAAAACAGTAAAACAAACATTACCAGAATATCTTTAAACCATCATACCATTAAATCATTATACGCACAAAGAGGATGTGTATAAGTAATATGACTCCTTGGGATATCAAACATCCCAAAAACTATGTTTGCACATCAAAACATGATTTTGTGGAGACGAGATGAGTCAACTGAGGATGAGAGCTTGGGAAGTGAGTCAGTGTTTTGCTGATGATACAGCGCTGGTGGCTCATTTGGGTGAGAAACTGCATTTTTGGTAAAGTGTGTGAAAGAAGAATGCTGAGAATAGATGTGAATAAGAAAAAATTGGGATTGAAAGAAGTCAATTGAATGGAAAAAAAATTGGATATCTGGGAGTGGAAATGTCACAGGAAAGGCGAAAATTTTGGCAGCATTGAAAAATGTGTGGAGGGGGAAAACGTTAAATCGAAGAGCAAAAATGGGTATGTTTAAAGGAATTAGTGGTTTTAAGGCTGTTGTGCGGAGAGTTGGATACCTGTTGATGTGAGGTGGTTTGATCGAGTAAGTAATGAAAGGGTAAAGTGTGTGGTAATAAAAAGAATATGGTTGAGAGATGATGAGGGTGTTTTGAAATGGTTTGGTCATATAGAGGGAATCATCCCCACAACGTGATTACATCACCCAAAGTTGAGACATCAAAACAAACTGTCATCAGCCTCTACAGTTTCATACATCAGTGAGCCACAACTGACACTTCCCAAGCTCTCTTATCCACAACAGACAGCATACTTGCCCATTTCCAAAACATTGACATCTTCCTCCCAGAAACATCACTCACCCTTGCCACAATCCTATATTCACTGAGAAACAATCACTTTCCTCTTTTCTTACAGGTACACATGCTTTACATTCTCGATAAAAACTTGCCTAGAGAAATACGTTGCTAATCTGTTAATGTGTTGATACCTCTAAAGCAGCAAAAGACCACTTCAAATGCCAGAGTTCGTAAACTCTTTGCAACAAAATAGAACGTTTTATCAACAGCCCTTTGACCATTAAAAGACTAAAGGAATCTGATATTACAGGTTCAAAAGCAACATTTTGCCATCAAAACGACAAAGAAATTGTATTGACCCCACTGCAACAAAATCAGATCAATACAACAAACATGTGCTGCCATAAAAAAACAAAACCTGAAAGCAGCTAAACACCCTCGTCACTGACATGATTACAAAAGCCAAAAAGCCTAAAGGACACTACATTCCAGTAAAAACAAACATATTTTGACAGCAAGAAAACATACAAGATGAATTTGTTGACATGAATAAAACATCGAAGAACCTCACTTTTAATGTTTACAAAAGCTAAAGGACATGTTTAATACGGGAGGTATGAAATGACAAGCAAAGAAGTTATGACAACCTTAATTAAAATAAAAGCGTTGAAAACATTAAAACGAACTCTTTTGGTATCACTACATGTTTTAATGTTATAATATCATTTGGTTTTGAATTTTTTTCATGCCAGCATGTTTGTTGACTATTTTCAAATACACACGTAAACGTGTTTAAATCATTAAAACAATACAAACACCAATGAACTGGAGCGTACAGAAGTTAAACACCATTTTTTGATGTGAAATCAGCAGCCAAAGAATTGCAACACAATTGACAAAAAAATATAGTTCTTTACTTACACATCATAACAAAAGCCAAAGAATGTGTGCACAGGACATACAGCACCCTTTTTGCTATCAAAATGAGTCAAAACAAATGCTGAAATCTACAAAATAATTTAAACAAAGCAAAGAGCAAATAGTAAAAGACCCTTTGTGATATGAAAACAACATCTGGTTTTCTTGATCTCAGATTAACAAAAGAAACATCAAAACCATTAAAATAGCAAAAGCCTATGTTATCATTTAGCACTTTTTACAATCATGGAAGTTTTAATAAAAATGAAAAAAAAATTGATTTTTGACATAAATTGAAGTCATGTTGACATTAATGATATCCAAAAAAACGTGAAGGAACATGTCATTGAGTTTCATCGACATCACTGCAAAAGTAAAAGAACATTTGCATCGATAACATCGTTTTCATGAAGACGATGGCCAGAGAAGTGGTGTTAACTTCAATGCAAGAAAAACTAGAATACTTAAAAGAAAAATGAGGTGACTTCAATAAATCATCGAAAAAGCTCCCCAAATTTATATCAACACAAACGGGAGACCAAAACTGAGGTAAACAAAATGACAGCTAAAGACGTTCTATTAAGATCATTGCCACATCAATAGAATATACAAATATAATTTAAGAAAACACGTAACCAAAATGTAACATTAAAACAGGCATCCATTGACATTATTACAAAAGCCACGGACAAGATACATCAATAAAACCGATTTTTCTTCTATTTTGAGGAAAAAACATCTTTTTTCATATAAAAACGGGATCTAATGATGTTATAATCTCATTGCAACAAAATCAGAACATGTATTTTGACCATAGAAACATCCTTTGACATCATAACAAAACCATAAAAAAGAACGTTTTTTTTTTCATAAAATATAGGAAGGATATCTTAAAATCATAAAAACAGCCAAGGATATCAAAATTACCGGAGAAAAATGTTTTCTTACATCGATATCTATAAAATCACATCAACAAGGAAAATTTGTGTACCCGGCTAAAACACCATTTCTGACATGGAAACGACAGCTAAGCTTTTTGCAACAAAAATATAACTGATATAAAAATTACCAAAGATGTTCCCCAAAGAATTTTTCCATCAAATAGAAATTTTTAACCTGCAGGAAAAATGTTTTCATATCAATAAAATGCTTGAGAAACATACAGCCAAAGAATTTGCAACAAAAACAGAAAATATAAAACACTTGGTGACCCAAATGAATGTACAGAAACCAAACAATTTGCTAACCAAACTATTTGCTATTGAAACGAGAGGCAAATATATGTCAACCTCATTGAAAAAAAAATCATAAAATTACAAAAGCCAAACACCATGGAAGTACAGGAAGTAGAAGACTTTTTGATACCAAATGAGTCTGCTGATTAACCTCTATTTTTTGTCACTAAGAAACATTTTTAGACGAAACGTCATTATGATAGCATAAACCCCTTTACATTGACATCACAACAAAAGCCGAACATGTGTGGGTGTGTTAAAACACCCTCTTTTCTACAGAAACATACAAATAACACGTTAAAGCATCCTAACAACACTAAAAGAATATTTTTCCAGATTCATTGTAATAAAACTGGAAATTGTATTTTGTGATCAAAATAGCTGTGCTTACGAGACCAGAAACACCAATTTTGCTACCAAAGAAGTTGAGGTTAATGCAACTAAAAGAAAACGGTAATTATATAGAGAAAAAATTTGTGTTCACATTAAAATAAAGAAAGACCGATTAAATCATTACAAGATCCAAGTAGTATGTGAGTGTGGGAGCTAAAAGACCATTTCAGTTATACAATAACACCCAAAAAATTATTACCCTTATTGTAGCGAAAGTAGTACGTATTTTGACATCCAAGTGATGACCAATAAAACATACAAAATATATATATGATGTGTAAATATAGGTTAAAATATATTTTTGCTTTCAAAAAACGGAACGTCTTAGCAGAAATAAAAAAGCAAAACGTTTTAAGTTGATAACATTAAAATTCCATACAAAAGTGCAGAATGGAAGATCGAAAAGGAGTTATGGCTTGCGCAAAACATGCTTGTGGCCTCAGATGTGAGCAGATTAGAGAGTGGCAAGTTTTGAGGGAAAATATACAAATGTATAGAAAAAAAAGGCAGTTGAAAAAAGGGCAAATGAGAATTCAGTTTAGAACAAATGAAAATATTGGTGTCAAGGTGTGTTTTTTGAAAGGTTTTGGAATGTGTTGAATGTGTTAGAGATGTATTGTGAAATGAAAATTCTCTCGTGGTATTGCAGTGGAATTTATTTAAAAGGGGTGTGTTATTGACTAATTGGTAAGGATATCTAATGCATGTAATGTTCATACATTAGCGGAATGCAGGGATAGTGCCATTTTACAAAGGCAAAAGGGATAAAGGTTAAGTCTCAATTTACAGAGAAATGCAGGGTGATCATCGGAATGGGGAAAGCAATATGGTTTCATAAATAGTAAAGGTCAGGTGTTTGCTTTGAAAAATTTGAGTTGATAGAGATGCTCAGTGAATGAAAAGTTGTCAGAAACAATGTTTTTATCGACGATGTAAGGCAAGTGTTGGTATGTGGCAAGGGTATGTGATTTGATTTGTTTATTGTCCCTAAAAGGGAAGCAAATGCAAGAGTTTTGGAAGCACAGGCAAGTTTTATGTGGATGAGAGAGCTTGGAAAGTGAGTCAGTCGTGGACGAAAGCTTGGGAAGTGTCATTTATTGTTTGCAGAAGCTGGTGAATGAGTTTGGTAAGGTGTGTGCAAGAAGAATGTTGAGAATAGATTTGATTAAGAGCAAGGTAGGGTTGAATGGAGAAAAAATTAGATATCTGGCATTGGCTTTGGTAAAGATTTGAACGTAGAGATGCATTTTACAGATATCAGCGAATATTTCTTGTACATTTTATTGGTCAAAACATATTCTCTTTTTGTAGTTGTTTTCAGATTGATGTCAAGACATCGCTTTATGTTTATCTTATATATGCTTTTCAGATGCTTTTGTTCGAACGTTTTTCGCAACTTCTTTTGCTGCCTTTTAATATCCAAAACTCTTTTATTTAAAAGAAATGTGTTGAGATCAATAAGAAATCAAAAATCAATAAAAGGTCTTCCAGTTCACACCCTTACAATAGTCAAAAATATCATTTCCGATATAAGAATAAACAAATTGAGATCATTATGCATGGGATTCGGAAAAGTAGCCATTTTTCCTATCAACCAAAAAACAGGTTTAGAACTCTACTTCAAAAAAGCATCCGACATCAAACAAAAAGCATTTGGTGGCCAACAAAACTTCCAAAATCCGAATGTTGACATCAATAAAGCAGTATAAGGCCAAAGAACATGTGAGTGTAAGAACTAAAGCACCCATTTTGCTAAAAGACCCTTTTTGATTTTAAAACTTTTGTTTGCCTCAAAGCAAAAAAAGCATGTGTTTGGATATTAACAGATTATTCAGGAAATATATGTAGACATCAAAACACCATTAAGATAGCGAAACTCCATGTTGACCAAAGAACATTTGCGTATTGGCCAAGGAAGTTCTGTCAATCTTACTGAAACCAAAAAAAAAAGAACGTTACAGAAATTAAAGAACCTAACTAAATCAAAAATATTTTTAACATGAATACATATAACAAAACTGTTTAAGTTCATTATCATTGACAGCATAACAAATGTCTTAAACATTTGTAATGATGTCAATGAGAAACAGGAGCTTTGCATCATTACGGTTTAAAAAATTTTGATATGAAGGAAAGCTATCATAGCAAAAGCATGGAGGATTTGTTATTTTGATATGTGAAACGTTCAAAACATTTACAGAATGTCTTTATATCAAAACAAAAAACTATCCCAATTGACTTCATTAGAAAAACCATATTGCTATGAAAATTGAACATCAATGAAAGAAACGAAAAATATGCTGATATTAATGTGTTGACATTAAATATTTTTTTTATAAAAACAATAGCTAAAGTAAAAAGTGTGCAAGTTCATGCAAACAAATGAAGAAACTTTTAAAAATCAATGAAACAACCAAAATATATAGTTTGACATCAATGAAACACAAACGTGTCAAAAATTTTTTACACATTCAAAATAACAGCTGAAGAACGTGATTGGAATAGAAACAGAAACTGAACTTGTTTTGAAAACAGTAAAACAAACATTACCAGAATATCTTTAAACCATTATACGCACAAAGAGGATGTGTATAAGTAATATGACTCCTTGGGATATCAAACATCAGCAACATCGGTGCCACAAAAACTATGTTTGCACATCAAAACATGGGTTTTAAAGGAAGTAAATGCATGATTTTATGGAGACACGAGATGAGTCAACTGAGGATGAGAGCTTGGGAAGTGAGTCAGTGTTTTGCTGATGATACAGCGCTGGTGGCTCATTTGGGTGAGAAACTGCATTTTTGGTAAAGTGTGTGAAAGAAGAATGCTGAGAATAGATGTGAATAAGAAAAAATTGGGATTGAAAGACGTCAATTGAATGGAAAAAAAATTGGATATCTGGGAGTGGAAATGTCACAGGAAAGGCGAAAATTTTGGCAGCATTGAAAAATGTGTGGAGGGGGAAAACGTTAAATCGAAGAGCAAAAATGGGTATGTTTAAAGGAATTAGTGGTTTTAAGGCTGTTGTGCGGAGAGTTGGATACCTGTTGATGTGAGGTGGTTTGATCGAGTAAGTAATGAAAGGGTAAAGTGTGTGGTAATAAAAAGAATATGGTTGAGAGATGATGAGGGTGTTTTGAAATGGTTTGGTCATATAGAGGGAATCATCCCCACAACGTGATTACATCACCCAAAGTTGAGACATCAAAACAAACTCAGTCATCAGCCTCTACAGTTTCATACATCAGTGAGCCACAACTGACACTTCCCAAGCTCTCTTATCCACAACAGACAGCATACTTGCCCATTTCCAAAACATTGACATCTTCCTCCCAGAAACAAATTAAACTATCGAGACATTACTCACCCTTGCCACAATCCTATATTCACTGAGAAACAATCACTTTCCTCTTTTCTTACAGGTACACATGCTTTACATTCTCGATAAAAACTTGCCTAGAGAAATACGTTGCTAATGTGTTAATGTGTTGATACCTCTAAAGCAGCAAAAGACCACTTCAAATGCCAGAGTTCGTAAACTCTTTGCAACAAAATAGAACGTTTTATCAACAGCCCTTTGACCATTAAAAGACTAAAGGAATCTGATATTACAGGTTCAAAAGCAACATTTTGCCATCAAAACGACAAAGAAATTGTATTGACCCCACTGCAACAAAATCAGATCAATACAACAAACATGTGCTGCCATAAAAAAACAAAACCTGAAAGCAGCTAAACACCCTCGTCACTGACATGATTACAAAAGCCAAAAAGCCTAAAGGACACTACATTCCAGTAAAAACAAATATATTTTGACAGCAAGAAAACATACAAGATGAATTTGTTGACATGAATAAAATATCGAAGAACCTCACTTTTAATGTTTACAAAAGCTAAAGGACATGTTAATACGGGAGGTGTGAAACGACAAGCAAAGAAGTTATGACAACCTTAATTAAAATAAAAGCGTTGAAAACATTAAAACGAACTCTTTTGGTATCACTACATGTTTTAATGTTATAATATCATTTGGTTTTGAATTTTTTTCATGCCAGCATGTTTGTTGACTATTTTCAAATACACACGTAAACGTGTTTAAATCATTAAAACAATACAAACACCAATGAACTGGAGCGTACAGAAGTTAAACACCATTTTTTGATGTGAAATCAGCAGCCAAAGAATTGCAACACAATTGACAAAAAAATATAGTTCTTTACTTACACATCATAACAAAAGCCAAAGAATGTGTGCACAGGACATATAGCACCCTTTTTGCTATCAAAATGAGTCAAAACAAATGCTGAAATCTACAAAATAATTTAAACAAAGCAAAGAGCAAATAGTAAAAGACCCTTTGTGATATGAAAACAACAGCTGGTTTTCTTGATCTCAGATTAACAAAAGAAACATCAAAACCATTAAAATAGCAAAAGCCTATGTTATCATTTAGCACTTTTTACAATCATGGAAGTTTTAATAAAAATGAAAAAAAAATTGATTTTTGACATAAATTGAAGTCATGTTGACATTAATGATATCCAAAAAAACGTGAAGGAACATGTCATTGAAAGAGTTTCATCGACATCACTGCAAAAGTAAAAGAACATTTGCATCGATAACATCGTTTTCATGAAGACGATGGCCAGAGAAGTGGTGTTAACTTCAATGCAAGAAAAACTAGAATACTTAAAAGAAAAATGAGGTGACTTCAATAAATCATCGAAAAAGCTCCCCAAATTTATATCAACACAAACGGGAGACCAAAACTGAGGTAAACAAAATGACAGCTTAAGACGTTCTATTAAGATCATTGCCACATCAATAGAATATACAAATATAATTTAAGAAAACACGTAACCAAAATGTAACATTAAAACAGGCATCCATTGACATTATTACAAAAGCCACGGACAAGATACATCAATAAAACCGATTTTTCTTCTATTTTGAGGAAAAAACATCTTTTTTCATATAAAAACGGGATCTAATGATGTTATAATCTCATTGCAACAAAATCAGAACATGTATTTTGACCATAGAAACATCCTTTGACATCATAACAAAACCATAAAAAAGAACGTTTTTTTTCATAAAATATAGGAAGGATGTCTTAAAATCATAAAAACAGCCAAGGATATCAAAATTACCGGAGAAAAATGTTTTCTTACATCGATATCTATAAAATCACATCAACAAGGAAAATTTGTGTACCCGGCTAAAACACCATTTCTGACATGGAAACGACAGCTAAGCTTTTTGCAACAAAAATATAACGTGTTTTGATATAAAAATTACCAAAGATGTTCCCCAAAGAATTTTTCCATCAAGTAGAAATTTTTAACCTGCAGGAAAAATGTTTTCATATCAATAAAATGCTTGAGAAATATACAGCCAAAGAATTTGCAACAAAAACAGAAAATATAAAACACTTGGTGACCCAAATGAATGTACAGAAACCAAACAATTTGCTAACCAAACTATTTGCTATTGAAACGAGAGGCAAATATATGTCAACCTCATTGAAAAAAAAATCATAAAATTACAAAAGCCAAACACCATGGAAGTACAGGAAGTAGAAGACTTCTTGATACCAAATGAGTCTGCTGATTAACCTTTATTAGACGAAACGTCATTATGATAGCATAAACCCCTTTACATTGACATCACAACAAAAGCCGAACATGTGTGGGTGTGTTAAAACACCCTCTTTTCTACAGAAACATACAAATAACACGTTAAAGCATCCTAACAACACTAAAAGAATATTTTTCCAGATTCATTGTAATAAAACTGGAAATTGTATTTTGTGATCAAAATGGCTGTGCTTACGAGACCAGAAACACCAATTTTGCTACCAAAGAAGTTGAGGTTAATGCAACAAAAAGAAAACGGTAATTATATAGAGAAAAAATTTGTGTTCACATTAAAATAACGAAAGACCGATTAAATCATTACAAGATCCAAGTAATATGTGAGTGTGGGAGCTAAAAGACCATTTCAGTTATACAATAACACCCAAAAAAGTTATTACCCTTATTGTAGCGAAAGTAGTACGTATTTTGACATCCAAGTGATGACCAATAAAACATACAAAATATATATATGATATTGTGTAAATATAGGTTAAAATATATTTTTGCTTTCAAAAAACGGAACGTCTTAGCAGAAATAAAAAAGCAAAACGTTTTAAGTTGATAACATTAAAATTCCATACAAAAGTGCAGAATGGAAGATCGAAAAGGAGTTATGGCTTGCGCAAAAGATGCTTGTGGCCTCAGATGTGAGCAGTTTTGCAGGGAAAATATACAAATGACGTATAGAAAAAAAAGGCAGTTGAAAAAAGGGCAAATGAGAATTCAGTTTAGAACAAATGGAAATATTGGTGTCAAGGTGTGTTTTTTGAAAGGTTGTGGAATGTGTTGAATGTGTTAGAGATGTATTGTGAAATGAAAATTCTCTCGTGGTATTGCAGTGGAATTTATTTAAAAGGGGTGTGTTATTGACTAATTGGTAAGGATATCTAATGCATGTAATGTTCATACATTAGCGGAATGCAGGGATAGTGCCATTTTACAAAGGCAAAAGGGATAAAGGTTAAGTCTCAATTTACAGAGAAATGCAGGGTGATCATCGGAATGGGGAAAGCAATATGGTTTCATAAATAGTAAAGGTCAGGTGTTTGCTTTGAAAAATTTGAGTTGATAGAGATGCTCAGTGAATGACAAGTTGTCAGAAACAATGTTTTTATCGACGATGTAAGGCAAGTGTTGGTATGTGGCAAGGGTATGTGATTTGATTTGTTTATTGTCCCTAAAAGGGAAGCAAATGCAAGAGTTTTGGAAGCACAGGCAAGTTTTATGTGGATGAGAGAGCTTGGAAAGTGAGTCAGTCGTGGACGAAAGCTTGGGAAGTGTCATTTATTGTTTGCAGAAGCTGGTGAATGAGTTTGGTAAGGTGTGTGCAAGAAGAATGTTGAGAATAGATTTGATTAAGAGCAAGGTAGGGTTGAATGGAGAAAAAATTAGATATCTGGCATTGGCTTTGGTAAAGATTTGAACGTACATTTTATTGGTCAAAACATATTCTCTTTTTGTAGTTGTTTTCAGATTGATGTCAAGACATCGCTTTATGTTTATCTTATATATGCTTTTCAGATGCTTTTGTTCGAACGTTTTTCGCAACTTCTTTTGCTGCCTTTTAATATCCAAAACTCTTTTATTTAAAAGAAATGTGTTGAGATCAATAAGAAATCAAAAATCAATAAAAGGTCTTCCAGTTCACACCCTTACAATAGTCAAAAATATCATTTCCGATATAAGAATAAACAAATTGAGATCATTATGCATGGGATTCGGAAAAGTAGCCATTTTTCCTATCAACCAAAAAACAGGTTTAGAACTCTACTTCAAAAAAGCATCCGACATCAAACAAAAAGCATTTGGTGGCCAACAAAACTTCCAAAATCCGAATGTTGACATCAATAAAGCAGTATAAGGCCAAAGAACATGTGAGTGTAAGAACTAAAGCACCCATTTTGCTAAAAGACCCTTTTTGATTTTAAAACTTTTGTTTGCCTCAAAGCAAAAAAAGCATGTGTTTGGATATTAACAGATTATTCAGGAAATATATGTAGACATCAAAACACCATTAAGATAGCGAAACTCCATGTTGACCAAAGAACATTTGCGTATTGGCCAAGGAAGTTCTGTCAATCTTACTGAAACCAAAAAAAAAGAACGTTACAGAAATTAAAGAACCTAACTAAATCAAAAATATTTTTAACATGAATACATATAACAAAACTGTTTAAGTTCATTATCATTGACAGCATAACAAATGTCTTAAACATTTGTAATGATGTCAATGATAAACAGGAGCTTTGCATCATTACGGTTTAAAAAATTTTGATATGAAGGAAAGCTATCATAGCAAAAGCATGGAGGATTTGTTATTTTGATATGTGAAACGTTCAAAACATTTACAGAATGTCTTTACATCATCAAAACAAAAAACTATCCCAATTGACTTCATTAGAAAAACCATATTGCTATGAAAATTGAACATCAATGAAAGAAACGAAAAATATGCTGATATTAATGTGTTGACATTAAATATTTTTTTATAAAAACAATAGCTAAAGTAAAAAGTGTGCAAGTTCATGCAAACAAATGAAGAAACTTTTAAAAATCAATGAAACAACCAAAATATATAGTTTGACATCAATGAAACACAAACGTGTCAAAAATTTTTTACACATTCAAAATAACAGCTGAAGAACGTGATTGGAATAGAAACAGAAACTGAACTTGTTTTGAAAACAGTAAAACAAACATTACCAGAATATCTTTAAACCATCATACCATTAAATCATTATACGCACAAAGAGGATGTGTATAAGTAATATGACTCCTTGGGATATCAAACAGCAACATCGGTGCCACAAAAACTATGTTTGCACATCAAAACATGGGTTTCAAAGGAAGTAAATGCATGATTTTATGGAGACACGAGATGAGTCAACTGAGGATGAGAGCTTGGGAAGTGAGTCAGTGTTTTGCTGATGATACAGCGCTGGTGGCTCATTTGGGTGAGAAACTGCATTTTCGGTAGTGTGTGAAAGAAGAATGCTGAGAATAGATGTGAATAAGAAAAAATTGGGATTGAAAGACGTCAATTGAATGGAAAAAAAATTGGATATCTGGGACTGGAAATGTCACAGGAAAGGCGAAAATTTTGGCAGCATTGAAAAATGTGTGGAGGGGGAAAACGTTAAATCGAAGAGCAAAAATGGGTATGTTTAAAGGAATTAGTGGTTTTAAGGCTGTTGTGCGGAGAGTTGGATACCTGTTGATGTGAGGTGGTTTGATCGAGTAAGTAATGAAAGGGTAAAGTGTGTGGTAATAAAAAGAATATGGTTGAGAGATGATGAGGGTGTTTTGAAATGGTTTGGTCATATAGAGGGAATCATCCCCACAACGTGATTACATCACCCAAAGTTGAGACATCAAAACAAACTGTCATCAGCCTCTACAGTTTCATACATCAGTGAGCCACAACTGACACTTCCCAAGCTCTCTTATCCACAACAGACAGCATACTTGCCCATTTCCAAAACATTGACATCTTCCTCCCAGAAACATCACTCACCCTTGCCACAATCCTATATTCACTGAGAAACAATCACTTTCCTCTTTTCTTACAGGTACACATGCTTTACATTCTCGATAAAAACTTGCCTAGAGAAATACGTTGCTAATCTGTTAATGTGTTGATACCTCTAAAGCAGCAAAAGACCACTTCAAATGCCAGAGTTCGTAAACTCTTTGCAACAAAATAGAACGTTTTATCAACAGCCCTTTGACCATTAAAAGACTAAAGGAATCTGATATTACAGGTTCAAAAGCAACATTTTGCCATCAAAACGACAAAGAAATTGTATTGACCCCACTGCAACAAAATCAGATCAATACAACAAACATGTGCTGCCATAAAAAAACAAAACCTGAAAGCAGCTAAACACCCTCGTCACTGACATGATTACAAAAGCCAAAAAGCCTAAAGGACACTACATTCCAGTAAAAACAAATATATTTTGACAGCAACAAAACATACAAGATGAATTTGTTGACATGAATAAAACATCGAAGAACCTCACTTTTAATGTTTACAAAAGCTAAAGGACATGTTTAATACGGGAGGTATGAAATGACAAGCAAAGAAGTTATGACAACCTTAATTAAAATAAAAGCGTTGAAAACATTAAAACGAACTCTTTTGGTATCACTACATGTTTTAATGTTATAATATCATTTGGTTTTGAATTTTTTTCATGCCAGCATGTTTGTTGACTATTTTCAAATACACACGTAAACGTGTTTAAATCATTAAAACAATACAAACACCAATGAACTGGAGCGTACAGAAGTTAAACACCATTTTTTGATGTGAAATCAGCAGCCAAAGAATTGCAACACAATTGACAAAAAAATATAGTTCTTTACTTACACATCATAACAAAAGCCAAAGAATGTGTGCACAGGACATACAGCACCCTTTTTGCTATCAAAATGAGTCAAAACAAATGCTGAAATCTACAAAATAATTTAAACAAAGCAAAGAGCAAATAGTAAAAGACCCTTTGTGATATGAAAACAACATCTGGTTTTCTTGATCTCAGATTAACAAAAGAAACATCAAAACCATTAAAATAGCAAAAGCCTATGTTATCATTTAGCACTTTTTACAATCATGGAAGTTTTAATAAAAATGAAAAAAAAATTGATTTTTGACATAAATGGAAGTCATGTTGACATTAATGATATCCAAAAAAACGTGAAGGAACATGTCATTGAGTTTCATCGACATGACTGCAAAAGTAAAAGAACATTTGCATCGATAACATCGTTTTCATGAAGACGATGGCCAGAGAAGTGGTGTTAACTTCAATGCAAGAAAAACTAGAATACTTAAAAGAAAAATGAGGTGACTTCAATAAATCATCGAAAAAGCTCCCCAAATTTATATCAACACAAACGGGAGACCAAAACTGAGGTAAACAAAATGACAGCTGAAGACGTTCTATTAAGATCATTGCCACATCAATAGAATATACAAATATAATTTAAGAAAACACGTAACCAAAATGTAACATTAAAACAGGCATCCATTGACATTATTACAAAAGCCACGGACAAGATACATCAATAAAACCGATTTTTCTTCTATTTTGAGGAAAAAACATCTTTTTTCATATAAAAACGGGATCTAATGATGTTATAATCTCATTGCAACAAAATCAGAACATGTATTTTGACCATAGAAACATCCTTTGACAAAACCATAAAAAAGAACGTTTTTTTTTTCATAAAATATAGGAAGGATATCTTAAAATCATAAAAACAGCCAAGGATATCAAAATTACCGGAGAAAAATGTTTTCTTACATCGATATCTATAAAATCACATCAAGGAAAATTTGTGTACCCGGCTAAAACACCATTTCTGACATGGAAACGACAGCTAAGCTTTTTGCAACAAAAATATAACGTTTGATATAAAAATTACCAAAGATGTTCCCCAAAGAATTTTTCCATCAAATAGAAATTTTTAACCTGCAGGAAAAATGTTTTCATATCAATAAAATGCTTGAGAAACATACAGCCAAAGAATTTGCAACAAAAACAGAAAATATAAAACACTTGGTGACCCAAATGAATGTACAGAAACCAAACAATTTGCTAACCAAACTATTTGCTATTGAAACGAGAGGCAAATATATGTCAACCTCATTGAAAAAAAAATCATAAAATTACAAAAGCCAAACACCATGGAAGTACAGGAAGTAGAAGACTTTTTGATACCAAATGAGTCTGCTGATTAACCTCTATTTTTTGTCACTAAGAAACATTTTTAGACGAAACGTCATTATGATAGCATAAACCCCTTTACATTGACATCACAACAAAAGCCGAACATGTGTGGGTGTGTTAAAACACCCTCTTTTCTACAGAAACATACAAATAACACGTTAAAGCATCCTAACAACACTAAAAGAATATTTTTCCAGATTCATTGTAATAAAACTGGAAATTGTATTTTGTGATCAAAATAGCTGTGCTTACGAGACCAGAAACACCAATTTTGCTACCAAAGAAGTTGAGGTTAATGCAACAAAAAGAAAACGGTAATTATATAGAGAAAAAATTTGTGTTCACATTAAAATAACGAAAGACCGATTAAATCATTACAAGATCCAAGTAATATGTGAGTGTGGGAGCTAAAAGACCATTTCAGTTATACAATACCCAAAAAAGTTATTACCCTTATTGTAGCGAAAGTAGTACGTATTTTGACATCCAAGTGATGACCAATAAAACATAAAAATATATATATGATATTGTGTAAATATAGGTTAAAATATATTTTTGCTTTCAAAAAACGGAACGTCTTGGCAGAAATAAAAAAGCAAAACGTTTTAAGTTGATAACATTAAAATTCCATACAAAAGTGCAGAATGGAAGATCGAAAAGGAGTTATGGCTTGCGCAAAAGATGCTTGTGGCCTCAGATGTGAGCAGATTAGAGAGTGGCAAGTTTTGCAGGGAAAATATACAAATGACGTATAGAAAAAAAAAGGCAGTTGAAAAAAGGGCAAATGAGAATTCAGTTTAGAACAAATGGAAATATTGGTGTCAAGGTGTGTTTTTTGAAAGGTTGTGGAATGTGTTGAATGTGTTAGAGATGTATTGTGAAATGAAAATTTGCTCGTGGTATTGCAGTGGAATTTATTTAAAAGGGGTGATTGACTTGTTATTGACTAATTGGTAAGGATATCTAATGCATGTAATGTTCATACATTAGCGGAATGCAGGGATAGTGCCATTTTACAAAGGCAAAAGGGATAAAGGTTAAGTCTCAATTTACAGAGAAATGCAGGGTGATCATCGGAATGGGGAAAGCAATATGGTTTCATAAATAGTAAAGGTCAGGTGTTTGCTTTGAAAAATTTGAGTTGATAGAGATGCTCAGTGAATGAAAAGTTGTCAGAAACAATGTTTTTATCGACGATGTAAGGCAAGTGTTGGTATGTGGCAAGGGTATGTGATTTGATTTGTTTATTGTCCCTAAAAGGGAAGCAAATGCAAGAGTTTTGGAAGCACAGGCAAGTTTTATGTGGATGAGAGAGCTTGGAAAGTGAGTCAGTCGTGGACGAAAGCTTGGGAAGTGTCATTTATTGTTTGCAGAAGCTGGTGAATGAGTTTGGTAAGGTGTGTGCAAGAAGAATGTTGAGAATAGATTTGATTAAGAGCAAGGTAGGGTTGAATGGAGAAAAAATTAGATATCTGGCATTGGCTTTGGTAAAGATTTGAACGTAGAGATGCATTTTACAGATATCAGCGAATATTTCTTGTACATTTTATTGGTCAAAACATATTCTCTTTTTGTAGTTGTTTTCAGATTGATGTCAAGACATCGCTTTATGTTTATCTTATATATGCTTTTCAGATGCTTTTGTTCGAACGTTTTTCGCAACTTCTTTTGCTGCCTTTTAATATCCAAAACTCTTATTTAAAAGAAATGTGTTGAGATCAATAAGAAATCAAAAATCAATAAAAGGTCTTCCAGTTCACACCCTTACAATAGTCAAAAATATCATTTCCGATATAAGAATAAACAAATTGAGATCATTATGCATGGGATTCGGAAAAGTAGCCATTTTTCCTATCAAGCAAAAAACAGGTTTAGAACTCTACTTCAAAAAAGCATCCGACATCAAACAAAAAGCATTTGGTGGCCAACAAAACTTCCAAAATCCGAATGTTGACATCAATAAAGCAGTATAAGGCCAAAGAACATGTGAGTGTAAGAACTAAAGCACCCATTTTGCTAAAAGACCCTTTTTGATTTTAAAACTTTTGTTTGCCTCAAAGCAAAAAAAGCATGTGTTTGGATATTAACAGATTATTCAGGAAATATATGTAGACATCAAAACACCATTAAGATAGCGAAACTCCATGTTGACCAAAGAACATTTGCGTATTGGCCAAGGAAGTTCTGTCAATCTTACTGAAACCAAAAAAAAAAGAACGTTACAGAAATTAAAGAACCTAACTAAATCAAAAATATTTTTAACATGAATACATATCACAAAACTGTTTAAGTTCATTATCATTGACAGCATAACAAATGTCTTAAACATTTGTAATGATGTCAATGATAAACAGGAGCTTTGCATCATTACGGTTTAAAAAATTTTGATATGAAGGAAAGCTATCATAGCAAAAGCATGGAGGATTTGTTATTTTGATATGTGAAACGTTCAAAACATTTACAGAATGTCTTTACATCATCAAAACAAAAAACTATCCCAATTCATTAGAAAAACCATATTGCTATGAAAATTGAACATCAATGAAAGAAACGAAAAATATGCTGATATTAATGTGTTGACATTAAATTTTTTTTATAAAAACAATAGCTAAAGTAAAAAGTGTGCAAGTTCATGCAAACAAAAGAAGAAACTTTTAAAAATCAATGAAACAACCAAAATATATATTTTGACATCAACGAAACACAAACGTGTCAAAAATTTTTTACACATTCAAAATAACAGCTGAAGAACGTGATTGGAATAGAAACAGAAACTGAACTTGTTTTGAAAACAGTAAAACAAACATTACCAGAATATCTTTAAACCATCATACCATTAAATCATTATACGCACAAAGAGGATGTGTATAAGTAATATGACTCCTTGGGATATCAAATCAGCAACATCGGTGCCACAAAAACTATGTTTGCACATCAAAACATGGGTTTCAAAGGAAGTAAATGCATGATTTTATGGAGACACGAGATGAGTCAACTGAGGATGAGAGCTTGGGAAGTGAGTCAGTGTTTTGCTGATGATACAGCGCTGGTGGCTCATTTGGGTGAGAAACTGCATTTTCGGTAGTGTGTGAAAGAAGAATGCTGAGAATAGATGTGAATAAGAAAAAATTGGGATTGAAAGACGTCAATTGAATGGAAAAAAAATTGGATATCTGGGACTGGAAATGTCACAGGAAAGGCGAAAATTTTGGCAGCATTGAAAAATGTGTGGAGGGGGAAAACGTTAAATCAAAGAGCAAAAATGGGTATGTTTAAAGGAATTAGTGGTTTTAAGGCTGTTGTGCGGAGAGTTGGATACCTGTTGATGTGAGGTGGTTTGATCGAGTAAGTAATGAAAGGGTAAAGTGTGTGGTAATAAAAAGAATATGGTTGAGAGATGATGAGGGTGTTTTGAAATGGTTTGGTCATATAGAGGGAATCATCCCCACAACGTGATTACATCACCCAAAGTTGAGACATCAAAACAAACTGTCATCAGCCTCTACAGTTTCATACATCAGTGAGCCACAACTGACACTTCCCAAGCTCTCTTATCCACAACAGACAGCATACTTGCCCATTTCCAAAACATTGACATCTTCCTCCCAGAAACATCACTCACCCTTGCCACAATCCTATATTCACTGAGAAACAATCACTTTCCTCTTTTCTTACAGGTACACATGCTTTACATTCTCGATAAAAACTTGCCTAGAGAAATACGTTGCTAATCTGTTAATGTGTTGATACCTCTAAAGCAGCAAAAGACCACTTCAAATGCCAGAGTTCGTAAACTCTTTGCAACAAAATAGAACGTTTTATCAACAGCCCTTTGACCATTAAAAGACTAAAGGAATCTGATATTACAGGTTCAAAAGCAACATTTTGCCATCAAAACGACAAAGAAATTGTATTGACCCCACTGCAACAAAATCAGATCAATACAACAAACATGTGCTGCCATAAAAAAACAAAACCTGAAAGCAGCTAAACACCCTCGTCACTGACATGATTACAAAAGCCAAAAAGCCTAAAGGACACTACATTCCAGTAAAAACAAATATATTTTGACAGCAACAAAACATACAAGATGAATTTGTTGACATGAATAAAACATCGAAGAACCTCACTTTTAATGTTTACAAAAGCTAAAGGACATGTTTAATACGGGAGGTATGAAATGACAAGCAAAGAAGTTATGACAACCTTAATTAAAATAAAAGCGTTGAAAACATTAAAACGAACTCTTTTGGTATCACTACATGTTTTAATGTTATAATATCATTTGGTTTTGAATTTTTTTCATGCCAGCATGTTTGTTGACTATTTTCAAATACACACGTAAACGTGTTTAAATCATTAAAACAATACAAACACCAATGAACTGGAGCGTACAGAAGTTAAACACCATTTTTTGATGTGAAATCAGCAGCCAAAGAATTGCAACACAATTGACAAAAAAATATAGTTCTTTACTTACACATCATAACAAAAGCCAAAGAATGTGTGCACAGGACATACAGCACCCTTTTTGCTATCAAAATGAGTCAAAACAAATGCTGAAATCTACAAAATAATTTAAACAAAGCAAAGAGCAAATAGTAAAAGACCCTTTGTGATATGAAAACAACATCTGGTTTTCTTGATCTCAGATTAACAAAAGAAACATCAAAACCATTAAAATAGCAAAAGCCTATGTTATCATTTAGCACTTTTTACAATCATGGAAGTTTTAATAAAAATGAAAAAAAAAATTGATTTTTGACATAAATTGAAGTCATGTTGACATTAATGATATCCAAAAAAACGTGAAGGAACATGTCATTGAAAGAGTTTCATCGACATCACTGCAAAAGTAAAAGAACATTTGCATCGATAACATCGTTTTCATGAAGACGATGGCCAGAGAAGTGGTGTTAACTTCAATGCAAGAAAAACTAGAATACTTAAAAGAAAAATGAGGTGACTTCAATAAATCATCGAAAAAGCTCCCCAAATTTATATCAACACAAACGGGAGACCAAAACTGAGGTAAACAAAATGACAGCTAAAGACGTTCTATTAAGATCATTGCCACATCAATAGAATATACAAATATAATTTAAGAAAACACGTAACCAAAATGTAACATTAAAACAGGCATCCATTGACATTATTACAAAAGCCACGGACAAGATACATCAATAAAACCGATTTTTCTTCTATTTTGAGGAAAAAACATCTTTTTTCATATAAAAACGGGATCTAATGATGTTATAATCTCATTGCAACAAAATCAGAACATGTATTTTGACCATAGAAACATCCTTTGACATCATAACAAAACCATAAAAAAGAACGTTTTTTTTTTCATAAAATATAGGAAGGATATCTTAAAATCATAAAAACAGCCAAGGATATCAAAATTACCGGAGAAAAATGTTTTCTTACATCGATATCTATAAAATCACATCAACAAGGAAAATTTGTGTACCCGGCTAAAACACCATTTCTGACATGGAAACGACAGCTAAGCTTTTTGCAACAAAAATATAACGTTTGATATAAAAATTACCAAAGATGTTCCCCAAAGAATTTTTCCATCAAATAGAAATTTTTAACCTGCAGGAAAAATGTTTTCATATCAATAAAATGCTTGAGAAACATACAGCCAAAGAATTTGCAACAAAAACAGAAAATATAAAACACTTGGTGACCCAAATGAATGTACAGAAACCAAACAATTTGCTAACCAAACTATTTGCTATTGAAACGAGAGGCAAATATATGTCAACCTCATTGAAAAAAAAATCATAAAATTACAAAAGCCAAACACCATGGAAGTACAGGAAGTAGAAGACTTTTTGATACCAAATGAGTCTGCTGATTAACCTCTATTTTTTGTCACTAAGAAACATTTTTAGACGAACATGTGTGGGTGTGTTAAAACACCCTCTTTTCTACAGAAACATACAAATAACACGTTAAAGCATCCTAACAACACTAAAAGAATATTTTTCCAGATTCATTGTAATAAAACTGGAAATTGTATTTTGTGATCAAAATAGCTGTGCTTACGAGACCAGAAACACCAATTTTGCTACCAAAGAAGTTGAGAATTATATAGAGAAAAAATTTGTGTTCACATTAAAATAACGAAAGACCGATTAAATCATTACAAGATCCAAGTAATATGTGAGTGTGGGAGCTAAAAGACCATTTCAGTTATACAATAACACCCAAAAAAGTTATTACCCTTATTGTAGCGAAAGTAGTACGTATTTTGACATCCAAGTGATGACCAATAAAACATACAAAATATATATATGATATTGTGTAAATATAGGTTAAAATATATTTTTGCTTTCAAAAAACGGAACGTCTTAGCAGAAATAAAAAAGCAAAACGTTTTAAGTTGATAACATTAAAATTCCATACAAAAGTGCAGAATGGAAGATCGAAAAGGAGTTATGGCTTGCGCAAAAGATGCGTGTGGCCTCAGATGTGAGCAGATTAGAGAGTGGCAAGTTTTGCAGGGAAAATATACAAATGTATAGAAAAAAAAGGCAGTTGAAAAAAGGGCAAATGAGAATTCAGTTTAGAACAAATGAAATATTGGTGTCAAGGTGTGTTTTTTGAAAGGTTTTGGAATGTGTTGAATGTGTTAGAGATGTATTGTGAAATGAAAATTTGCTCGTGGTATTGCAGTGGAATTTATTTAAAAGGGGTGTGTTATTGACTAATTGGTAAGGATATCTAATGCATGTAATGTTCATACATTAGCGGAATGCAGGGATAGTGCCATTTTACAAAGGCAAAAGGGATAAAGGTTAAGTCTCAATTTACAGAGAAATGCAGGGTGATCATCGGAATGGGGAAAGCAATATGGTTTCATAAATAGTAAAGGTCAGGTGTTTGCTTTGAAAAATTTGAGTTGATAGAGATGCTCAGTGAATGAAAAGTTGTCAGAAACAATGTTTTTATCGACGATGTAAGGCAAGTGTTGGTATGTGGCAAGGGTATGTGATTTGATTTGTTTATTGTCCCTAAAAGGGAAGCAAATGCAAGAGTTTTGGAAGCACAGGCAAGTTTTATGTGGATGAGAGAGCTTGGAAAGTGAGTCAGTCGTGGACGAAAGCTTGGGAAGTGTCATTTATTGTTTGCAGAAGCTGGTGAATGAGTTTGGTAAGGTGTGTGCAAGAAGAATGTTGAGAATAGATTTGATTAAGAGCAAGGTAGGGTTGAATGGAGAAAAAATTAGATATCTGGCATTGGCTTTGGTA
Organism: Panulirus ornatus; assembly: GCF_036320965.1. NCBI lineage: Eukaryota > Metazoa > Arthropoda > Malacostraca > Decapoda > Palinuridae > Panulirus > Panulirus ornatus. The sequence continues at coordinate 39,000,340 of NC_092281.1, forward strand.
AAGATTTGAACGTAGAGATGCATTTTACAGCGAATATTTCTTGTACATTTTATTGGTCAAAACATATTCTCTTTTTGTAGTTGTTTTCAGATTGATGTCAAGACATCGCTTTATGTTTATCTTATATATGCTTTTCAGATGCTTTTGTTCGAACGTTTTTCGCAACTTCTTTTGCTACCTTTTAATATCTAAAACTCTTTTATTTAAAAGAAATGTGTTGAGATCAATAAGAAATCAAAAATCAATAAAAGGTCTTCCAGTTCACACCCTTACAATAGTCAAAAATATCATTTCTGATATAAGAATAAACAAATTGAGATCATTATGCATGGGATTCGGAAAAGTAGCCATTTTTCCTATCAACCAAAAAACAGGTTTAGAACTCTCCTTCAAAAAAGCATCCGACATCAAACAAAAAGCATTTGGTGGCCAACAAAACTTCCAAAATCCGAATGTTGACATCAATAAAGCAGTATAAGGCCAAAGAACATGTGAGTGTAAGAACTAAAGCACCCTTTTTGCTAAAAGACCCTTTTTGATTTTAAAACTTTTGTTTGCCTCAAAGCAAAAAAAGCATGTGTTTGGATATTAACAGATTATTCAGGAAATATATGTAGACATCAAAACACCATTAAGATAGCGAAACTCCATGTTGACCAAAGAACATTTGCGTATTGGCCAAGGAAGTTCTGTCAATCTTACTGAAACCAAAAAAAAAAGAACGTTACAGAAATTAAAGAACCTAACTAAATCAAAAATATTTTTAACATGAATACATATAACAAAACTGTTTAAGTTCATTATCATTGACAGCATAACAAATGTCTTAAACATTTGTAATGATGTCAATGAGAAACAGGAGCTTTGCATCATTACGGTTTAAAAAATTTTGATATGAAGGAAAGCTATCATAGCAAAAGCATGGAGGATTTGTTATTTTGATATGTGAAACGTTCAAAACATTTACAGAATGTCTTTATATCATCAAAAGTATCCCAATTGACTTCATTAGAAAAACCATATTGCTATGAAAATTGAACATCAATGAAAGAAACGAAAAATATGCTGATATTAATGTGTTGACATTAAATATTTTTTTATAAAAACAATAGCTAAAGTAAAAAGTGTGCAAGTTCATGCAAACAAATGAAGAAACTTTTAAAAATCAATGAAACAACCAAAATATATAGTTTGACATCAATGAAACACAAACGTGTCAAAAATTTTTTACACATTCAAAATAACAGCTGAAGAACGTGATTGGAATAGAAACAGAAACTGAACTTGTTTTGAAAACAGTAAAACAAACATTACCAGAATATCTTTAAACCATCATACCATTAAATCATTATACGCACAAAGAGGATGTGTATAAGTAATATGACTCCTTGGGATATCAAACATCAGCAACATCGGTGCCACAAAAACTATGTTTGCACATCAAAACATGGGTTTTAAAGGAAGTAAATGCATGATTTTATGGAGACACGAGATGAGTCAACTGAGGATGAGAGCTTGGGAAGTGAGTCAGTGTTTTGCTGATGATACAGCGCTGGTGGCTCATTTGGGTGAGAAACTGCATTTTTGGTAAAGTGTGTGAAAGAAGAATGCTGAGAATAGATGTGAATAAGAAAAAATTGGGATTAAAAGACGTCAATTGAATGGAAAAAAAATTGGATATCTGGGAGTGGAAATGTCACAGGAAAGGCGAAAATTTTGGCAGCATTGAAAAATGTGTGGAGGGGGAAAACGTTAAATCGAAGAGCAAAAATGGGTATGTTTAAAGGAATTAGTGGTTTTAAGGCTGTTGTGCGGAGAGTTGGATACCTGTTTATGTGAGGTGGTTTGATCGAGTAAGTAATGAAAGGGTAAAGTGTGTGGTAATAAAAAGAATATGGTTGAGAGATGATGAGGGTGTTTTGAAATGGTTTGGTCATATAGAGGGAATCATCCCCACAACGTGATTACATCACCCAAAGTTGAGACATCAAAACAAGAGAAATTGAAGGAACACGTTACCAAACTCAGTCATCAGCCTCTACAGTTTCATACTGTGAGCCACAACTGACACTTCCCAAGCTCTCTTATCCACAACAGACAGCATACTTGCCCATTTCCAAAACATTGACATCTTCCTCCCAGAAACAAATTAAACTATCGAGACATTACTCACCCTTGCCACAATCCTATATTCACTGAGAAACAATCACTTTCCTCTTTTCTTACAGGTACACATGCTCTACATTCTCGATAAAAACTTGCCTAGAGAAATACGTTGCTAATGTGTTAATGTGTTGATACCTCTAAAGCAGCAAAAGACCACTTCAAATGCCAGAGTTCGTAAACTCTTTGCAACAAAATAGAACGTTTTATCAACAGCCCTTTGACCATTAAAAGACTAAAGGAATCTGATATTACTGGTTCAAAAGCAACATTTTGCCATCAAAACGACAAAGAAATTGTATTCACCCCACTGCAACAAAATCAGATCAATACAACAAACATGTGCTGCCATAAAAAAACAAAACCTGAAAGCAGCTAAACACCCTCGTCACTGACATGATTACAAAAGCCAAAAAGCCTAAAGTAAAAACAAATATATTTTGACAGCAAGAAAACATACAAGATGAATTTGTTGACATGAATAAAATATCGAAGAACCTCACTTTTAATGTTTACAAAAGCTAAAGGACATGTTAATACGGGAGGTGTGAAACGACAAGCAAAGAAGTTATGACAACCTTAATTAAAATAAAAGCGTTGAAAACATTAAAACGAACTCTTTTGGTATCACTACATGTTTTAATGTTATAATATCATTTGGTTTTGAATTTTTTTCATGCCAGCATGTTTGTTGACTATTTTCAAATACACACGTAAACGTGTTTAAATCATTAAAACAATACAAACACCAATGAACTGGAGCGTACAGAAGTTAAACACCATTTTTTGATGTGAAATCAGCAGCCAAAGAATTGCAACAGAATTGACAAAAAAATATAGTTCTTTACTTACACATCATAACAAAAGCCAAAGAATGTGTGCACAGGACATATAGCACCCTTTTTGCTATCAAAATGAGTCAAAACAAATGCTGAAATCTACAAAATCATTTAAACAAAGCAAAGAGCAAATAGTAAAAGACCCTTTGTGATATGAAAACAACAGCTAGTTTTCTTGATCTCAGATTAACAAAAGAAACATCAAAACCATTAAAATAGCAAAAGCCTATGTTATCATTTAGCACTTTTTACAATCATGGAAGTTTTCATAAAAATGAAAAAAAAATTGATTTTTGACATAAATTGAAGTCATGTTGACATTAATGATATCCAAAAAAACGTGAAGGGACATGTCATTGAAAGAGTTTCATCGACATCACTGCAAAAGTAAAAGAACATTTGCATCGAAAACGTTTTCATGAAGACGATGGCCAGAGAAGTGGTGTTAACTTCAATGCAAGAAAAACTAGAATACTTAAAAGAAAAATGAGGTGACTTCAATAAATCATCGAAAAAGCTCCCCAAATTTATATCAACACAAACGTTCTATTAAGATCATTGCCACATCAATAGAATATACAAATATAATTTAAGAAAACACGTAACCAAAATGTAACATTAAAACAGGCATCCATTGACATTATTACAAAAGCCACGGACAAGATACATCAATAAAACCGATTTTTCTTCTATTTTGAGGAAAAAACATCTTTTTTCATATAAAAACGGGATCTAATGATGTTATAATCTCATTGCAACAAAATCAGAACATGTATTTTGACCATAGAAACATCCTTTGACATCATAACAAAACCATAAAAAAGAACGTTTTTTTTCATAAAATATAGGAAGGATATCTTAAAATCATAAAAACAGCCAAGGATATCAAAATTACCGGAGAAAAATGTTTTCTTACATCGATATCTATAAAATCACATCAACAAGGAAAATTTGTGTACCCGGCTAAAACACCATTTCTGACATGGAAACGACAGCTAAGCTTTTTGCAACAAAAATATAACGTGTTTTGATATAAAAATTACCAAAGATGTTCCCCAAAGAATTTTTCCATCAAGTAGAAATTTTTAACCTGCAGGAAAAATGTTTTCATATCAATAAAATGCTTGAGAAACATACAGCCAAAGAATTTGCAACAAAAACAGAAAATATAAAACACTTGGTGACCCAAATGAATGTACAGAAACCAAACAATTTGCTAACCAAACTATTTGCTATTGAAACGAGAGGCAAATATGTCAACCTCATTGAAAAAAAAATCATAAAATTACAAAAGCCAAACACCATGGAAGTGTACAGGAAGTAGAAGTCTTTTTGATACCAAATGAGTCTGCTGATTAACCTCTATTTTTTGTCACTAAGAAACATTTTTAGACGAAACGTCATTATGATAGCATAAACCCCTTTACATTGACATCACAACAAAAGCCGAACATGTGTGGGTGTGTTAAAACACCCTCTTTTCTACAGAAACATACAAATAACACGTTAAAGCATCCTAACAACACTAAAAGAATATTTTTCCAGATTCATTGTAATAAAACTGGAAATTGTATTTTGTGATCAAAATAGCTGTGCTTACGAGACCAGAAACAC